>NC_046663.1:18730565-18748851 GCF_010883055.1 Belonocnema kinseyi
AACTGATCTTTGTTAGTTGAACATTCAATTTTTCCAGGTAAAAATTCGTCATTTTAATTTAAAATATATCTGTTTTGGTATCAAATTAATCTATTCCTTTTGAAGATTCATAAGTTAAACTGGAAAATTCATCTCTCTGATTGAAAATTAGCTTTTTCTTTTTCTAAAATTTGTGTTTTTGTTTTGTTTAAAAATTTACTTTTTAACTGTAAATTTAAACATTTAGTTTTTCGTTGAAAATGCATCTGTTCTGGTAGAAAATTTATCTGTTTTAGTTGTAAAATTCATAACTCTGATTGGAAATTAAACTGTTCTAATGATAATTCGTGATTTTTTTGTTTGAAAATTAATTCTTTTTAACTGAAAAATAAACTATTCCTTTTTTTATTCATAATGGATCTTTTTTAGTTGAAATTTTATGTATTTCGTCAAAAATTCATTTAAATTTATTTGTCAAAAATTAATTTTTTGAATTGTAAAAATACATCTCATTGATTGTGAATTAATTTGTTTAAATTTCAATTTAACCATTCAATTTTTCGTTTAAAATTCGTTTCTTTTAAAAGAAAATGAATCTTCTTGGTTAAATATTGATATTTTTTAGCTGAACATTTAATTTTTCTAGGTAAAGATTCGTCAGTTTGTCATTTTAGTTGAAGATTCGTCATTTCAGTTGAAAAGTCATCACTGATTGAAAATTAAACTACTTTGACGAAGATTCGTGTTTTTTTTCTGTTTGAATATTAATTTTTTAAACTAAAAATTAAGCTTCTATTTTTTATTCATAATTGATCTTTTTAATTGAAATTTCACGTATTTCGCTAAAAATTATATTAAAAAAAATCTAATTGTTAAACTGTAAAAATACATCTCATTGATTGTGAATTAATTTTCTTAAATGTCAATTACATCGTTCAATTTTTTGGTTAAAATTCGTTTCTTTTGGTAGAAAATTGATGTTCATGGTTGAAATGAATCTTTCTTAGTTAAACATTTAATTTTTCCAGGTAAAGATTCGTCATTTTAACTTAAAATATTCTCAATAATTTAGGTAATCCAAGTAACCCAAGACATGTAATCCAGAAGGATCTCGGTGATTCATAATACATAAGGAATCTCATTGATTGTGAATTGATTCTTTAACTGTAAATTTATCAAATTAATTTTTCTTTAAAAATTCGTTTCTTTTGGTAGAAAATTATTCTTCAATGTTGAAATTTAATCTTTTTTAGTTAAAAATTTAATCTTTTTCATGTAAAGTTTCGTCATTTTAATGAAAAAACATTTTTAGTTTCAAATTAAACTATTACTTTTGAAGATTCATAAGTTTAGTTTTAAATTCATGACTTCCAATTGAAAATTAAACTATTTTGTTAACCTTCGTTTTTGTTGTTGAAATTTCGTGTTTTTTTTTTTTTTTAATTAATGCTTTTAACTGTAAACATGTTTGGTTGAATCTTTATATTTTTGGCAGAAAATTAATATTTTTGATCGAAAATTCAACTATTTCAATTTGATTCCTAATCTTAGTTGACAATTTATCTTTTTGCATTAAAATTATACTAGTGCAGTTAAAGATTCATAATTTTAGTTGAAAATTGAGCTATTTTGTTGAAAAGTAGTTTTTTTCGTCGGAAATCAATCTATTTAGATGAAAAATTGATTAATTACTTTGAATATAAATAAAAATTTCTTATTATATTTGATTAATTATTAAATTGATATTAAAAATTATAAAATAATAAAATTATGTATCTATAATTGAAATAGTTGAATTTTCAACCAAAAAGAATCATTTTCAATCAGAAAAAAATTGTTTAAATTTTAAAAAATCTATTTCAACTACTTTGTTAAAAATTCGTTTTTCTTTGGCAGGAGATTAATTTTTTCAACTACAAATTTAACCATTTTTTTATGATTGAAAATTAATCTTTTTGGTTGAAAATTGAACTATTTCAGTTAAAGATATATAAATTTAATTAATGTTTCATCTATTTCAATTTCTATTTGTTGAAAATTTGTTTTTCCTTGGTTGAAAATTAATGCTTTGAACTGAAAATTTAAATATTTATTTTTTGTTGAAAATTCAACTATTCCAAAGAAAAATAGATAATTTTAGTTGAAATTGAAAATTTCATCTATTTCAAATATTTTCTTGAAAATTATTTTTTCTTTAGTTAATAATTAATTTTTTCAAATAAAAATTTTAATATTTCTTTTTTAGTTGAAAATTCAACTTATTCCAATTAAATATTAATAATTTTAGTTGACATTTCATCTATTTTGTTAAAAAAACGTTTTTCTTTGGATGACAGTTAATTTTTTAAACTGAAACTCAACCTTTTGTTGTTGACGTTGAAAATAATCTTTTTGGTTGAAAATTTAGCTATTTTAATCACAGATGGATATTTTAGTTGAAATTTTATCTATTTCTACCATTTTTTTTTAATTCGTATTCCTTTGGTAGAAAATTAATTTTTTCAACTAAAAATTTAACCATTTCTTTTCTGATTGAAAATTAATCTTTTTGGTTGAAAATTCAACTATTTCAATTAAAGATATATAATTTTAGTTGACTTTTCATCTATTTCAATTTCTATTTGCTGAAAATTCGTTTTTCCTTGGTTGAAAATTAATGTTTTGAACTGAAAATTTAAATATTTATTTTTTGGTTAAAAATTCAACTATTCCAATTAAAGATAGATAAGTTTACTTGAAATTAAATTTTTTATCTATTTCAACTTTTTTGTTAAAAATTAATTTTTCTAACTAAAAATTTAACCATTTCTTTTTTGATTGAAAATGAATCTATTTGGTTGAAGATTCAACTATTTCAATTAAAGATTAATAATTTTAGTTGGCATTTCATCTTTTTAGTTAAAAATTTAACTATTGCAGGGAAAGATTCATCATTTTAGTTAAATTTAGTTGAACTATTTTGTTTGAAAATTTAAATGATTTGTTTTTTGTAAGAAAATTAATTCTTTTCAACTGAAAAAGTCTTTTTTTAAATTGAGAATTGATTTTTGCAACTAAAAATTTAACTATTCCATTTTTGGTAAAAAAATGTTGTTTTTTTTTTAGTTAAAAATTGAGATTAAAGTTTTATAATTTTCATTACAAATACACCTTTACGGATAAAACTGATATTTTGTTGAAAAGTTTCAATTTTTTTGTTGAAAATTTATTTCCTAAAAAAAATCATCTATCTTTTTTAAAAAGGAAAGGAATATTATTAACAATAAAAATTTGTAGACAAAAAAATATGTTCATTACAAAAATTCTTTATTGAGCAGTAGTTTTGAGAAACTTCAAAACTGGCAAGATATAATGTAATTATTACAAATAATCAACTATTCACATTCCTCTACACAGTAGCGTAATACTACATGAATGTTTCAAAATAATTAGAGAAAATGTCTCTAATTAAAATTACGCATAAAAATGGTCAGAAAATAGAAGAGAGTATTCCTAGCTTATAAATATGTGTACAACATAGTTGACAAACACTATAGTACAATTGTTTAAAAAAAATTGTATTTTAAGTTTGTCAACATTTTCTGTGCTTGCTATAATTAATAATATTCTATAATAAGGCAAGATCACACAATTTGGCATCAGAAATCTCCTATTTAAAGAATTTCTGAAGCTCGAATATAACTTTCAAGTGTCTCCTATTTCGTAGTCACAATCGTTTTTGGAACAAAGAGAAAAAAAAATTGTAACAGGTTTTTTTTGCATTCTTTTATAAATATTTTGTTGTTTATTAATCATTTTTATTTTTATTAATGATAATAATTATCAGAGGGCGGAGTAGAGTCACTTTGATGTTAGATGACAATCGCAGCTCGGCTCTCTGAGAGCCGAGCTGTGTTCGACTCTCTGAGAGCCGAGCTTGTTCGCCATTCAACTTCACAGTGGCTCTAATCCGCTTCCTAATGATAATTGAGTGAAAGATTATAAATTATACGTATGGATTTTTATATGGATGAAGAACGAAATATTTTTGAAAGGCACTCGGAAGTTAAAATATCTTTAATATTCAATAAAAAATAGATTGGATATTAAAGTGGTCAACTAACTATTCTTATTTACATATTTACAAATGTCTCACTATGAAAAATTATTTTCAGGGAGACTTCTAGTCTACTGGTATCAAAATCAATTAATTGAGCTTGCAATTGAAATTGATTCAATCACCTTCTACTTGAAAACTATTTTATAATTTTCCTTATTTATTTATGATGGAAAATTTTGATTTAAGCAGGGCAGCCGCAGGCGAGGAAAAACCTGGAAATTAAGGAAAAATCAGGGATCATGAAAAAAAATGGAAAAAGTCTTTTGCAATTTTTAGAATTTTTAGTGACTTTTTGAAGATAAAATTCATATAGTTTCTTTTATAAATAAAAATATCACTTTCATATTTATGTATAAAATTTTAAGGGATTTTAAAGATTTTGAGTTCTTTGTAAATTAAAAAAAAATTTAATTAGCTTTAAAAAGTTTCAAGGGTATTCAGAAGATTCCAAAAAGTTTGGAATATTTTAGGACATTTTATAACATTCCAAGGAATTTTTCATTGATTTGATTAATTCACTACTTTGAAGAGATTTCAAAGAATTTGTATAATTTTATTTTTTTAACTTAAATTTTAATTTTTAAGATTTAAAAAAATTTTCAAGTTATTTCAAAATATTTTAAACCGTTTAAAATATTTTAGAGAATTTTAAAAGATTCCAAGGAATTTTCAACACGTTTCAGTAATTTGAAGGAATTCCTCAAGATTTTAAAGATTTTAGGATATTTTTCCAAATTTCAAGGAATTTTCCATAGTTTTAAAAAGTTGAAAGGGATTTCTAAACATTTATAAACATTTGGAAGAATTTGAAATATCTGAGGGTATTTTAAAAAGATTCCAATTAATTTTTAATATATTTCAAAAATTCGAAGGATTTTCAAAAGATATCAAAAGATTTGAATTATTACAGCGTATTTCAAAAGTTTCCAAAGAATTTTTCATAGATTTTAATAATTTAAAGGGATTTAAAAAAATTGGAAAGATTTTAGTGAATTTTTAAAAGATTTCAATAATATGAAGGAATTAAAATAAAATTGTATGATTTTAGTCTGATTTAAGGGTGTTTTTAAAATTCTCAAGGAATTTTAAAGAGCTTCAAAATGTTTCCAGGGATTTCAAAAAAATTCAAAATGTTAGAAATATTTAGGAGAATTTCGAAAGATTTCAAGGAATTTTCAATAAACTTCAATAATTTGAAGGAATTCCAAAGGATTTTCAATGTTTTAGGATATTTTTAAAAGTTTCAAGGGATTTCTAAATATTTCTAAACATATGAAAGAATTTGAAATATTTTAATTTAAAAAAAAAATCTCAAGCAATTGTTAATAGATTACAATAATTTAAAGGGATTACACATTTTTAAAAAGATTTTAGAAATTTTTCTAACCGGTTTTTTCATTTGAAGGAATTTCAAAGAATTTGTATAATTTTAGTCTATTTTTAAAAATTTCAATGATTTAAAAAAAATTTTCTAGCGATTTCGAAAGATTTCAAAACATTTGAAATATTTTAGGTTTCTTTAAAGATTCAAAGGAAAAAAAAAATCAAGAATTTAAAGAAATTCAAAAGGATTTTAAAAATTTTAGGATATTTTTAACAATTTCAGGGAATTTTCAATAGATTTCAAAAGGTGTTGAAATATTTAAGGGCACTTAAAAATATTCCAAAGAACTTTCATAGATTTCAATCATTTAAAGGAGTTTCAAAGGATTTTAAATATTTTAGAGTACTTTTAATTTGAAACAGATTTGAATAGTTTAAAGGAATTTCAAAGAATTTTTTAGAATGTAGGCTATTTTTAAATCTTACAAGGAATTTTCAAGAGCTTAAAATGTTTTAAGGGATTGCAAAAGGTTTGGAATATTTTAGGGCATTTTTAAAAGATTCCAAGGAATTTTTCGTAGATTTTAATAATTAAAAAATTTTTTTAATGATTTTATGGTATTTTCTAAAAATTTAAGGATTTTTTAAGAGCTGTAAAAAGTGTCAAGGAATATGAAGATCTCAAAGAATTTCGAAGGATTTTAATTATTTTAGGGTATTTTAAAAGATTCCATGAAAATTGTCATAGATTGCAATCATTTAAAAGGATTAAAAAAAATGTGAAAGATTTTAGGAAATTTTTAACAGATTTCAATAATTTGAAGGGATTTCAAAGAATTTGCATGGTTTTAGGGTATTTAAAAAAATTCCAATGAATTTTCGAAAGCTTTAAAATGTTTCAAGGATTTCTAAAAGATTTAAAAAAATTGAAATATTTAAGAGAATTTTGAAAGATTCGAAGGATTTTTTTGCAGATTACAATAATTTAAAGGAATTTGAAATGATCTTAAGGTGATTTTAAAAGACTCAGTGATTTTCAATGAATTTCAATAAGTTGAAAAGGTTTCAAATGATTTCCAAGATTTTAGAGTACTTTAAAAATTCCATGGAATTTTTAAGAGATTTGAAAAGTTTGAAGGAATTTCAAAAAATTTCAGAGGTTTCAAAATATTTTAGGGTATTTCAAAATATTTTAGAGTATTTAAAAAAATTCCAAGGAATTTCAAAATATTTGAAATAATTTAAAGAAATTTTAAAGGATTTTAAGGTGATTTTGAAATATTCTATGATTTTCAATCAATTTTAATAAGTTCAAATGGTTTCAAAGGATTTTAAAGATTTTAGGGTGTTTTCAAAAATTTCATGGAGTTTTCAAGAGATTAAAGAAGTTTCAAGGGATTTCAAACAATTTCAGAGGTTTTGAAATATTTTAGAGCATTTAAAAAAATTTCAAGGAATTTTTCATAGATATCAACAATTTAAAGGGATTTCGAAAACTTTAAAAGATTTTAGGGAACTTTTTTAAATTCCAAGGAATTTTTCACAGATTTTAACGATTTCTATGGATTTCAAAGAATTTGTATGATTTTTTGATATTCCTAAAAACTTGAAGGATTTGTTAAAAGCTTTCAAATGTCTCAAGGAATTTCAAAAAATTTCGAAACGTCTGAAATATTTGAGACAATTTTGAAAAATTCCAAGGAATTTTTGCAAATTAAAATAATTTAAAGGAATTTCAAAGGATTTTAAGGTGATTTAAAAACATTTCGAAGCGATTTCGAAAGATTTTGAAACATTTGAAATATTTGAGAGAATTTTGAAAGATTCCGAAGAATTTTTTGTAGATTGCAATAATTTAAAGGATTTTAAAATTATTTCAAGGTGATTTTGAAATACTGAATGATTTTCAATAAATTTCAATAAGTTGAAAGAGTTTCAAAGTATTTTAAAGATTTCAATTTATTTTTTAAAAATCTCATGGAATTTTCAGAGGTTTCAAAATATTTTATGGTATTTAAAAAATTCTATGGAATTTTTCAGAGATTTCAATAATTTAAAGGGATTTCGAACAATTTAAAAGATTTTAGCTAATTTTTCTAAATTCCAAGGAATTTTTGACACATTTTAATGATTTCTAGGGATTTCAAAGTATCTGTATGATTTCAGGGTATTTTTAAAAATTTCAATACATTTTCCAAAACCTTTAAAATGTTTCAAGAGATTTAAAAATATTTTAAAAGGTTTGAAATATTTGAGAGAATTTTCGCAGATTAAAATATTTTACAGGAATTTTAACGAATTTTAACGAATTTTAAGGTGATTTTAAAATATACAATGATTTTCAATAATTTTTAAAAATTTAAAAGGATTTCAAAGGATTTTTAAAGATTTTAGGGCATTTTTAAAACTGCATAGAATTTTGAGGAGTTTTAAAAAGTTTCAAAAAATTTCCGAGGTTTCAAAATATTTCAGTGTATTTCAAAAGATTTCAAGTAATTTTTAACACCTTTCAGTAAGTTGAAGGAATTCCAAAGTATTTAAAAAGTTTTAAGAAATTTCGAAACATTCTGAAGAATTTGAAATATTTCAGGGTATTTAAAAAATTTCAAGGAATTGCCAAAAGATTTGAATAATTCAAAGGGATTTCAAAAAATGTGAAAGATTTTAGTGAATTTTTTAAAATTCAAAACAGTTTTCAATGGATCTCAATAACTTGAAGGGATTTCACATAATTTTTATGATTTCAGGGTATTTTGAAAAATTGTAAGGAATTTTCAAAAGCTTTAAAATGTTTCAAGGTATGCCAAAAAATTTCGATACGTTTAAATATTTGAGATAAATTAAAAAGATTTCAAGGAATTTTTCGTAGATCATAATAATTTGAAGGATTTTAAAGGAATTTAAGGTGATTTTAAAATACTCAAGGAATTTTCAATAAATTTTTAAAATTTGGGAGAATCTCAATTTATTTTCAATGATTTTAGAATATTTAAAAAAATGCTAAGTAATTTTCAAGAGCTTTAAAAAACTTTTTTCAAATTATTTCAACAATTTTAGGGAATTTTTAAGGAATCCGATGAGTTTTAAATTAATTTCAACAATTTGAAGGGCATGCAAAGAGTTTAAAATATTTTTGGGTATTTTAAAAGACCCCAAGATATTTTAATAAATTTTCGAGGATTTGAAGAATTATCATCAGATTTGAATTCTTCTAAATTCACTTAATTCAATGTTATTTTTTCAGCGTTTTCTTGAATTTATCCTGAAGTCTTTAAAACTTTTTTTTTTAATTTTGAAACTTACGAAATTCGATTTTTTTATTCAAATTTTTTAATTGTCTTCAATTTGCATTCATTTTTTTAATTAATCTGGAATTTTTATGAATTTTATTGAATCCTACTCATTTTCCATAAATCCTTTTAAATTTAGACCAGTTTTACTAAAATCAATAATCAATCAATATAATTAATATACAAAAAAAAAGAAATAAAAGTTTTTCGCTTTAAATAGATACGTTTTTTAAAAAAATTTTCTAAATTAATAAGGCTGGCAAAGCCCTGAGAATAATAAATTAAAAATTGATAAATCAAAAAATTTAAATTGTGTCATTCTATTTGTAGGATTATATATAAAAAATTCTACAAGTATATGATTTTTTTCTTCAAATATTGATAATCAGGGAAAAATCAGGAAAAATTAAGGAAATTTTGAAAAAAAAGTATTGCCGCCACCCTGGATGAAATTAGAAGCAATTAAAGTAAAGAGATTTCTAGCAAAATCATTTTGTAAAACTTCACATATAATATCATCAAATTAAGAAAATAATTCTTTAGAATTAGATCTCATTACTTTCTCAGAAACCAATTCGTGTCAGTACTCAAAATTCCTTATTGGATTCGAATTTTTTCGTTTTCGCTTGCTTTTCATTCTCTTTATCAAATACCAAGAATGGAGATGTAACTGCTTTAAACAATAAATTAAATTAAAATTATTATAAAAAAGTTTACAATCCGTTTTCTTGAACAATCTTGGTGTTAAGACGAAATTCGGGGTTCATCATAAAAAATTAGAATGAGCTTAATCGGGTGAACCCAGAGTCGCATTAAAGAGTCGACGCTCTCCCAATACTTTATGGAACAGATATTTATGAATACGGTAGTTAGTCAAAATTGAAGAACATACTGAGATATCTTAAATGAATTAACGCAATTTTTCCAGAGCAGCTCGGATCTCACGCATGAGAGCCGAGCTGCGTTCATCAGCTAACTTCACAGTGGCTCTATTCCGCCTCCTAATTATAAGAAATAAAAACTATTGGGAGCTTTAAACAAAAGTTAAAACAGATTTTGAGAAGATGCTCTTCAATTATGTTGAGATTCTAAAAAAAAATGCTTCACCCTTTAAAAGAAATAATTTTTTTCAATTCAGAAATTTTTTTTTGTGGGTGGTCATTAAAAAAATTCTTTGGGTTACAGCTGAAGTTTGAAAATCTTATCAAGACGAAGCAGAAGTTCTTCATTTGCGATTTACTAATTAGTAAATTGCTTTGAGAGTCTTCTCAAGTTTTTTTAAAAATTTGAAAAAAATTGGATGAATTTTAGATGACCTAGAAAAAAGATGAGAGTCAAGCCGTAGGAAGATCCTCAACGGCAATTGAAGTTACATCTCCATTCTGCGGACTAAGGAGAGAATTGTAAAAAACCTCCTTCTCCTTCGTTTTTGATTTTTGTCTCTGCATTTCAACTTCGCTCCATTGTTTCGAATTCGATCCTTTTGCAGGCTGCAAAAGAATTTTTCCAATACTGCATAAAAGGAAAATTGCACCTCCCACGAACAATGAGTATATCGCAATATCTTGTACTAATGGCAGAATGTTGAGGTAGAGCCTAAATCTGTTGTTCAAGCTTTCTGGAAGCTCGTACATTCCCTGAAAAATTATTTTATTTAAAAAAATCTTAGAAAAGGCTTTCGTCGCCCCCTTCATTCTTATAGTTTCCCTCTCTTAACTTTACCCTTTACCATGTCTTTCACAACTTCTTCCTTCTCTACTTCCCCTCTCCTTGCTTTCCCAGCTGACACTTCTCTTCTCACTACCTTCCTTTCCCAGCCCTCATTTTTCTTTAATTAACTTTCCCTAGTCACCTAAATTTCTAACAATTTACACTACTTTTCATCACTTACACTCACTTCTTCTACTCTTCTTCCCTTACTTCCATTATTTCCGCCACTTACTATCCATTCATTACCCCTGACTTCTTCTAGTTCACCTCTTTTGACACCTGCTAGATTCGCCAACTTACTGTCCCCTCACTTCACACTTCACCAAGCCTTTCATACCTTCTTCCTTCTCTACTCCCCCACTCCTTGCTTTCCGAACTAACACTTACCTTTCGCTACTTCTCTTTTCTACCCCTCGCTTGCCTTTCCTCACTTTCCCTTGTCACATTAATTTTTAGTAATTTTCCTATACTTTCATTCCACTCATTAAACCTCACTGCCCTCACTTCTCTTCCCCTTACTTCACCCTTTTCCACGCCTCCCACTATTTCTTACTCCTTTACTTCCCCCCTACACGATTTTTTCAACTAAAACACCTATTCCCCTACTTTCCTGTCCCAGCCATCACTTGCCCTCTCCTAGTTACCCTAATTTATAATAATTTCCCTAAATTCCCCTCCCCTTATTTCCCATATCTTCCCTACTTCCCTTCCTCTCATTTCCCCTCAATTCACAAAAAAATGTAAGGGTTTCTGCCCAAGGCTCCAAACCCTGAAAAACTGAATCTAAAGTTAGTCAGTATTATGATTTTTTCACTATAAATAAAACTTTTTTTATGAATTTAAATATTCTCCTTAAATTATTTTTTTTTATACAAAGTAATAAAAATTTCTTGCCCCTCTATGTGTTTTATTTTATTATATTAATCTTTTTCCTTGAACCGAGAGTATAGAGTTAGGGAGAGTTGGAATAAGGATGAATGGGTGAGAAAAATAGAGAGAATAATAGAAAGGAGAGAGAGAGAGAGATTGTAGGAGAGAGGATAATAGAAAGGACAGAGGGCGAGGTCAAGGGAGAGAGAATAACAGAAAGGGAAGAGGGAGAGTGCGAGAAAGAGGAAGAGAGAATAATAGAAAGGAGAGAGGGAGAGGAAGAGTGAGATTAAACATAGTGATAAACAGACTAATATTAAAGGAGAATGTACTGAATAAAGGAGTGGAAGCACTGCTAAAAAAAGATAGCTGTTAACGTAGAGATAGAGAAAATTCGAAGTATGTGAAAGGAAGCGAGAAGAGGAGAAAAAATAACACTGTCGAAACTAAAGAAATAGGAACATAAGAAGGAAGTGATGACAAAGAAGAGGTTATCTAGACGCTCGGAGGAAAAAGAGAATTTTACACGGCAGAAAAGGAATAACTATAAGTTAAGGAAAATTGCAAAAGAGGAAAAAAATAATTGAAAAAGGAACATGTCTTAAAGATGAGAGATTCAGAGAGAAAGTATATGAGTAAGTTTTATAAGAAGGTATATAAGAAAATTTTATAAGACGGTATATAAGAAAGGTTTATAAGAAGGTTTATAAGAAATGGAATGTAAAAAATGAAGTGCCAGGAACCGAAGAGAGAAAGGAAAGGTAGATAGAAAAATCAGAAACAGTAGAAAACCAAAAGAGATGAGAATCGAAACAAGAGAAGAATGGAGGATATATTAATGGAATATAGTTTAGGAGTAATCTAACATAATAGGATGTAGTAGGAATGATAATGATGTGACTAGATAAAAAAAGGATTGAAAAGAGTTAGGTTAGGCTAGAAATAGAAGGTTACCAAGTCGTTAGAAGTGACAAATACATAACAGGGAAGAATAAGGAGATGAAAAAAGAAGGATTAATAGTGAAAGAGGTAAGGATAGAAGGAGAGAGAGGTGATAAATAGTGGAGGTGTACGTGATATGCAGGAGAAATCAGAGATGAGAGAACTGATGAAAGAAAATAAACAAAATTATGCTTACAAAAGGAGATTTCAAGGTAAGAAAATAAGATGGAGGAGGAAGGGAATAGGGAATAGAGCAGGAAGAAAATACAAAGACATGATACTGATTGTGAAGAGAAAGAAATTGAAGGCTCGGAAAGCAGCACTGAAAGAGCGATTGAGCAGTAGCTCGGAGTGGGGCTGACGCGCAGATTCTGTCCTCTCTTTCGTCGCGTTTTCTGCGCGTCATCTTCACTCCATCCCCACTCCTAGCTACTGCTCGAGCGTTCGTTCGGTTCTGCTTCCCGAGGCTTGAATTGTGGAAGAGATTGGAAGAGATGGGATAGTTTATCTTAAACGGAATTTTTTTTTCTTCAAAAAATTAAAATACTTACAATTTCGAACCACAGCAAAGGAAGAATGATGTCTGAAAAGCCATCCACATGTGAAATTGAACTAATGTCTTGAAGAGCCATATTGATTTGGAATCGAAAAGCTAATTCGGCCGGTGAGCCAGACTTCGGTTGTATGTAAAAATAAGATTCGTGTTTTTCAAGATCAGGCTGTAGTCCCTCCATAGTTTCCAAAATCGTAGGATCAGCTTGAAGAAAATGGGGGTAAGAAAGTGCTATCGGGAAACCTGAAAAAGAGCAAGTTTTTTTTTGCTTGAAGAAATTAAACGAAGTGATTTTATTGTGTAATTAAAGCATCTAAATACAGACTTCACACCTTTTCCCGTATTATTTTTTTTGTTCTCTTTTAATAAAAAATGCTCCTGTTACACCTATCTGCGGTGCGGCGTCAATTCTCGGAAGGGCTATAGAAGGGAGGGCTCTTAAAGGCTTTCACTGTATTTAGTTTAGGATTGAATTATTTAAAAAGAAGCTTTTGTTGTTGTTTAAAAATAATTTTTTAACATCTAATCCACTTTTCACTGAAAATTTATCCTTTTTAACGGTAAATTCAATTATTATATTTTATATTAAAAATTCTACTTTTTTTGTTAAAAATGTAACTAATTTGTTGAGAATTCGTCTTTTTCAAAAATAATTTAAAAAAATTAAAACTTAATCATTTCTTTTTTGGTTCGAACCAATTTTCTTAAATTGAGAATTTAACTACTTAGTAGAAAATTTATGTATTTTATTTTGTAAATTCGTATTTTTTGGTAGAAAATTAATCTTTTTGATTAACAATTGAATTCTTCTTTTTTAGTTGAAAACTTATTTTATTGGTTAAAGATTAAAATATATTATTAAATTTTTTTTTTATGTAAATTATTTTAACTGAAAATTTGACTATCCTATTTTCGGTTGAAAATTGATCGGTTTTAGATGAAAATTCAACTATTTGCTTGTGAATGAATGTTTTTGAAAATGAAAAATTAACATTTTTGATGGAAAATAAATCTGCTTGATTACAATCTGAACTATTTTGTTAAAAATTCACTCTATCAGTTTAAGATCCGCCTCTTTGGCGTAAAATTGAACTATTTTGTTGAAAATTCATTTTTGTAAGCATTAATTTTCTTAACAGAAAATGTAACTTTCATTTTTTATGAAAAATTGATATTTTTAATTACTAATTAATCATTAGGTTTGTAAACGGTTGCAAAATGAACTTTACTGTAGCAAATTCGACTTTTTTTGCTTCAAAATTCATATTTTTGGTGGATAATTCAACTATTTGGTTACAAAATTAATTTGTTTAAACTTTAATTCTTTGGCAGAACATTAACATTTCTTTTGAAAAAATCATATTTTTGGTTAGAAATCAACTGTTTTCTAGATAATTAATCTTGTTGCTTTTAAAATTCATCAATTTTGTTGAAAATTCGTATTTAAAAATTTTTTTAATTGACCGTTTTTTTGTTTTTGAAAAATTCGTTTTTAGATGTTGAAAATTTAACTATTTGCTTAAAAATGTATCTTATGCGATAGGAAATTTAACTGATTTGTTGCAATTGACATTAGAAAAATTAATTGTCTTTAAGATTTATCATTTGGTTGAAAATTTAACATTTGGGTACAAAATTCGTCTTTTTTTTGTTGAAAAATTTTAATATTCTATTTTTGGTTTGAAATTTGTGATTTATGATTTGAAAATTTGAAAATTTATTAAGTAAAATTTTTTGTTTTAAATTCGGTTTTTTTCGAAAATTAATTTTTTAATCGAATATTAGATAATTCAAATTTTTAATTAAAAATTAATCTTTTTGGAAATTAATTTTTTTATTTGAAAATTTATATTTCTTTGATTGAAAATTTTTGTACTTTGTCGAAAATTCATCTTCTTGGTTGAAATTTAATCACTTTAGTTACAAATTAATCTATTTTGTTGAAACTTTTCTTTATTAAATAATTAAACTTTTTTGTTTCAAATTCGGTTTTTCTGTCAAAAATTAATTTTTCGATAGAAAATTCAACTAATTTGTTGCAATTGTACTTCATTAAAAAAATTCATTATCTTTATGATTTATCATTTACTTGAAAATTTTAAATTTTTCAAAAATTGAAATTTAACATTTGTTGAAAGAAATTGAACATTTTTTGTTGAAAAATTTATGTATTCCATTTTTGGTTGAAAATTTGGTATTTATAATTTGAAAATTTAAATCTTTATTAGATAATTAAAAATGTAACTACCTTAAAAAAATTAGTCTTTTTTGCTTGAAAATTTAACTATTTGGATTTCAATGCAAATGTTTGGTTAAAAAGTAATTTTATTGTTGTTTAAAATTCGTGCTTTTAGGTTTAAAAATTCATAAATGTTAGAAAATATTTTTTGTGGAAAATTCAACTATTTCTTTAAAAGTATGTATTTCGAGTGTAAATTTTTGTTATTTAAAGTGTACAAAAATTATTTTTCTTGGCTGAAACTGAACTTTTTTTTGAAAATGAACTTTATTTTTTGAAAATTTAACTTTTGGTTTAAAAATTGTACTGTCTTAAAATTTTTTCCTCTTTTTGGTTGAAAATTCAACGATTTAATTTAAAGTTAATTTACTACGTTAAAAAATACATTTTTATGAAGAAACTTTTCAGGTAAAAAATGTACCTTTTATGTTAAAAATTCGTGTTTTTGGGGGGTTAGAAATTATTTTTTTCATCTGAAACTCTAACCTTTTCATTTTAGGTTTTGAAATTTATAACTTATTATTTTAAAATTCAATATTTTGTGGTTGAAAATTCAATTATTTTGATAGACATATTTTTTTTGACGAAAATGTAACTTTTTTGTTGAAAATTTTTAATTTTGGGTTGAAAATTCTTTTCACTTGAAAATAAATTTTTGGGGTAAAAACTTAACTATTTGGTTGGAAATTGATATATTTTGTTGCTAATTCGTTTTTTTTTGTGTTGAAAATTAATTTTTTTTGATGAAAATTTAAGCATTCTAATTTTGGTTGAAAATGTATCGTTTCAAAAATATAGCTATTTGATAGAACTTTAACTTTTTTGTTGAAAAAGCATATTTTCGGGGCAAAAATTCAACTGTTTTGTAAAAATTGCATTTTTGTTTGGTTTAAAAACTTCAATCTTTTTTTTAAATTCATCTATTTGGGTAGAAAGTTAACTTTTTGGTAGAAAATTTGACTTTTTTGGTAGAACATTAATTTTCTTAGTGGAAAATTCATTTTTTCGGTTGAAAACTTAAATAGTTGGTTAAAAATTCATCTTTCGCGGTTTAAAATTCAATTACATATTTTGATAAAATCATTTTTTTTATCGAAAACTCAACTGCTTTGTTCAAAATTTGTCATTTTGGATTGAAAATTCATCTTTTTGGTTGTTAAAAATCACTTTTTTGAATTGCGAATTTAACTATTTTGATTTTAGACGAAAATTTATCGTTTTTAGTTGGAAATTTAAACTATTTGGTAGAAAATGAACTTTCTTTATTGAAAAAGCAGATGTTTGGATTGGAAATATAACTGTTTCGTAGAAAATTATTCTTTTTGTTTTGAAAATTCAACTGTTTTGTTAAAATTCTTCTTTTTTGGATAAAAAATCATATTTTGCGTTAAAAATTAATATTTATATCTGAGAATTTAATTTGTCAATTTTTTATTTGAAATTAATCATTTATAAAAGTTTTGGTTGAGGATTCAATTAATTAGTGAAAATTTCATCCTTTGTTTATAAAAAAATAAAAATCTGGATGAAATTATTTCTTTTTTCTTCGAAAATTCAACTGTTTTTAAAAATTCGTTCTTCTGGATTGAAAATGTATCTTTCTTGCTTGAAAAAGATCCTGTTTGTTTAAAATTAAGCCTTAAAAAATCGTCATTTTGACTTAAATATTACCTTTTTGGTTGTCATTGCAATTTTTTTGGTTAAAAAAAATTTTCGCTGCGGTTGAAAATTCGTCACTTTGGGTTTAAAAATCCAACAATTGTTAGAAACCTTTTTTTATCCAAAAGAATCCCCCCACCCCCATTATTATCCTATTTTCGTGAAAAATTCTCATATTTTCTTCGTTTTGAGCTAATTTTGGACCACGTTTCTTTCCAGGGATAAAAAATAATAAAAAATGATTTATGCAAGTTTATTAATTTTTTTGTTAGTTTGATTATTTTCTTAAAGGTCATGCGATATGAAAACGTAACCATTTACGTTCGACGTATTCTACTTGAACTATTTTTTAAAATCGCTATTCATTGAAGAAGTGATCAAGATTTTTTTTATCGCTTCCCTTATTTGTACAAAACTTTATGCTCAAAGAATTAGAAACAGAAACTAGTTTATCAGTTAATGATTCATCGATCGATTCGGAATTAATTCCTTCTCGATTATTCTGGACTTTACTGGGATGGTATAAAGCGAATGACGTAATAAAAAAGGAATTTTTTTTTCTACCGTAATAGCAATCGGTGACATCAACAAATCCTTCTGGCAGACATCGTCCTTTCCGACAAAAGCATTTGTTCTCTGGATTATGGACACCATTGTCCAGTATGTTATCCATAAATTTATAGTGATAAGTGTGCAATCCCCTGACTACTTTTTCTCCTACTCGAACCTGTACAAATTATAAATTTTTTTTTATTGATTTTTTTTATTTTATAATTTTTTATTTATTTATTTTTCTCTTAAAAAATATAGGACACATTGTTGTCGAAAACCCGATTCACATGAAAATACAAACATTTTCGGGACGACTGAAAAATCGCGAATAATAAAATGACCGAATAATGAAACTTCGGTATTACAAAATGCCTAAATGATAAAATTCCCGAACAGTTTACAATATTACCTAATTGAGAAATTTCCGAATAAGAAAATTTCCAATTTAGAAAATTTCTGAATAATAAAATTCCAGAACAGGCAACAACATTATCTAATTGAAAAATTCCCGAATAATAAAATTCCCGATTGGTTTATAATATTACCGAATTCGAAAATTTCCGAGTAATAAAATTCCCGAACAGTTTATAATATTACCGAATTCCGAAATTCCTGAATAATAAAATTAACAAATAATACAATTTCTGAATCAAAAAATTCTCGAATTATAATATTCGAGACGACTGAAAGATCGCAAAAAATAAAATGTCCAACAATGCAAAATTGCCGGCTCGGAAAATTCGAGAATAATAACGTTCCCGAACAGTTGATAATACTACTTAATTGGGTAATACCCGAATAATAAAATTTTGGAATTACAAAATTCCGAAATTGGAAAATTCCTGAGCAATAAGACTGCTGAACAGGTTAACACATTACCGAATTCAAAAATTCCCGAAATGTTTATAATATTACCGAATTGGAAAATTTCCGAATAATGAAATTCCCGAACAGTTTATAATATTACAGAATTCCGAAATTCCCCAATAATACAATTTCCGAATAATGAAATGCCCCAATTGGAAAGTTCCTGACGACGGAAATATCGCAAAAAATAAAATTCCCAACAA
>NC_046663.1:18748951-18778579 GCF_010883055.1 Belonocnema kinseyi
AATAATAAAATTCCTGAACAGTTTATAATACTAGCTAATTGGGAAATTCCCGAATAATATCATTTCAGAATTTTAAAATTCTAGAATTGTAAAATTACCGAACATTTTATAATAATATAGAATTGGGAAATACCCGAATAATAAAATTTCCCAATTATAAAATTTCGAAAATGGAAAATACCAGAATAATAAAATTTCTTACCAGGTTAAGACATTAACGAATTGAAAAATTCCCGGATAATAAAATTCCCGAATGATTTATAATATTACTGAATTGTAAAATGTCCGAATTCATAAAATTCCCAAATAGTTTATAATATTACCTAATTGGGATTTTCCCGAATAATAAAGTTTCAGAATTACAAAAATTGAGAATTATAAAATTCCCAAACATTTAAAAAAAATTCCGAAATTGGAAAATTCCTGAGCAGGTTAAATTATAAGCGATTTGAAAAATTCTCAAATAATAAAATTCTTCAATGGTTTATAATATTACCGAGTTGGAAAATTTTTGAATAATAAAATTCTCGGACAGTTTATAATATTATGTAATTCTGAAATTCCCCAATCATACAATTTCCGGATAATGAAATTTCCCAATTGAAAAATTCCTAAATAATACAATTCCCGAATAATGCAATTTCCGAATTATAATATTCGGGACGACTGAAAGATCGGGAAAAATAAAATTTCCAAACACCCAAAATTTCCGGCTTGGAAAATTTGCGAATAATAAAACTCCCGATTATTTTATAATATTACCGAATTGGAAAATGTCCGAATAATAAAATTCCCGAACAGTTCATAATATTCCCAAATTCCAAAATTCCCCAATAATAAAATTTCCGAATAATGAAATTTCCCAACAAAATTGCCGAATTATAATATTCGGAACGACGGAAATATCGCGAAAAATAAGATCCCCAACAATGCAAAATTGCCGGCTTGGAAAATTCGCGAATGATGAAACTTCCGAAAAGTTTATAATACTATCTAATTGGGAAATTCCCGAATAATAAAACTTTAGAATTACAAAATTCCAGAATTATAAAATTCCTGAAAATTTTACAATATTATCGAGTTGGGATATTCCCGAATAATAAAATTTCCCAATTAAAAAAAGTCAAAAATTGGAAAATTCCTGAACGACAAAATTCCTGAACAGGTCAAATCATTACCGAATTGAAAAATTCACGAACAGTTTATAATATTACAGAATTAGGAAATTTCCGACTAATAAAATTTCCGAACTATGAAATTCTTGAATAATGAAAATCCCAAATTAGAAAATTCCTGAACAATAAAGTTCCTGAACAGTTTATAACATTAAAGAATTAATAAATTGCAAATAATAAAATTCCCGAACAATTAGTTGTTAATTTTAGCAAATTAGAAAATTCTCGAATAATAAAATTTCTGAATAATAAAATTTCCGAATTAACAAATTCCCGAATGATAAAATTCCATAATAATGAAATTCCCGAACAATACAATTCCTGGGCAGTTTATAACATTATCGAATTGGGAAATTCCCGTATAATAAAATTCCCCATAGTTTATAATATGTATTATTGAATTTTAAAATTCTCGAATAAAAAAATTCCCGAATCTGAAATTTCCCGTCTAATAAAATTGCCAAATAATAAAATTTTCGAATTTTAAAATTCCTAAATATATAAATTCCCGTATTGGAAAATTTCTAGATAATAAAATACCCGAATAAAAAAATTTTCGAATAATAAAATTTTAAAAAAATTCCTGAATTCGAAAACTCCTGAATAATAAAAATGCGGAATAATAAAATTTCTGAACAATAAAATTTCCCAAAAATAAAATTCCCGAATTGGAAAATTGCAGAATAACAAAATTTCCGAAAAATAAAATGTCCGATTCTGATATTTTCCGAATAATAAAATTCCCAAATAATACAATTTCTAATTCGGAAAGTTCCTGAAAAATAAAGTTGATAAATAATAAGAATTCCAAATTGGGAAATTCCCGACAGTTTATAATATTACCGAATTTGAAAATTCCGTGAATTTTATTTTTCAGGATTTTTCAGTTGTCTCCAATTTTCAACCATATATTTGAATTTTCAACTAAAAAATTAATTTCCAAAAGAAGGAATTAAAAAAAGAGTATATCTTCAACCGAATAATAAAAATTATAACCAAAAAAATAATAGGAGAGTTTTCAATTACAAAAAAGAATGAACTTTTAACAAAAAATTTCATTTTTTTGTAGAAAATTCGCCTTTTTGGCTTGAAAATTCAACAATTTGGTTTTAAGTTAAACTAATTTGTGAAAAAATCAATTTTTAGATGAAAATTTATATTTTTTATAGGAAATTCGACTATTTGGATTCAAATTAACCTGTTTTTAAGAAACTTTTATTATTTTGTAGAAGATTAACTTTCTTTTAAAAAATTAATCTTCTCGGGTTGAAAATGCATCTATTTTTGGTAGAAAATAAAATCTTTTTGGCTTTAAAAATAAATAATTTTGTTGAAAATTCGCTTTGTTTGTATGAAATTATTCTTCTGGATGACAATTCGTCCTTTTTGGGTAAAAATGTAGCTATTAGGTTGAAAATTAATCTGTTTTGGTTCAAGATTCAACTATTTTATTGAAATGTCGTCTTATTTCGTTAAAAAATTAACCACTTTGTATAAAAATTAACAAATTAAAAAAAAAAAAATTTCTTGGTT
Organism: Belonocnema kinseyi; assembly: GCF_010883055.1. Classification (NCBI taxonomy): domain Eukaryota; kingdom Metazoa; phylum Arthropoda; class Insecta; order Hymenoptera; family Cynipidae; genus Belonocnema; species Belonocnema kinseyi. Next base: position 18,751,660 of record NC_046663.1, read on the forward strand.
TAAGATTCGCCATTTTAGTTAAAAATTCACATTTTCAATTGGAAAATAAACTTATTTAAGAGAGTTTGTCTTTTTGGCTGGAAAATTAAAGAATTAATTTAAAGATAAACAATTTTGTCAAAAATTTATCTTCTATAGTCGAAAAATTCATATTCTTCTTGAGAAATTTAACTATTTGGTTAAAACTTAATATATTTTTATGAAACTTAAATTATTTTGTAGAACATTAACTTTTTTGTTGATTTGTTGATTTATTTTTTTTTTGTTTGCTCAAAATGTAGATTTTCGAAAAATTTTGAACAAAAACTTCGAAAGATTTTAATGCAATTATTTTAGTTTTGAAAAATTTCGATTTTTAAGAAAAATTGGAAATATTTTAAAAGATATTAAGAAAGTTTAGAGGTAATGACAGGATTAAAAAATAATTTAAAATTTAAAAAGATTTCAAAAAATTAAAAAAAGTAGATTATTGAAGATTCTAAAATACAGTTTTGAAGCTTCACAAGAATTTTGAAAAGTTTTAATATAATATAGAAATTCTCTTAAGATTATTGGGAAAATGTAAAGTGAATTTTATTTAAAAAAATTAAATTCGAGAGAATATTTGGAAAGATTTTAAAACATTTCAAACGATTTCCTAAACTTTGGTAAAATCCTGCAAAAAAAAAAATTCTGAGCAATTTAAAAAAGTTAAACTCTTTTGCAGGAAATTCTTTTTTAAACAGACGTCTTCTTTTTTAATTAAAAATACAAGTGGTAACCATTTTTTTTGTTTCAGAATTAAACTATTTTGTTAAAAATTCGTCTTTTTTGGATAAATTAATTTTTATTTGAATTAAAATAAAAAATGTCTTTTTGTTAAAATATTCTCACCATTTTGGCACTTCGACAAAGGCTTTTTCTGAAGAATAAAAGTGTGTCGTTTGGTTCAATGTAGCTGGGAAATTTAGCTCCATCACTGGCTTTATTAACATTAGCACATTTTCCAGTCCATTGGGGTAAATTAACATCACCGTTGTATTTTTCAATTAATCCGGTTAATTTCATATCAGTTTCTCCTGTATACACTGTTTCGTAATCGCCATGAAAGTCGTACATCTGTTGAGTAAATAAGTAATAAGTAATTTACATTTGGCAATGATCGAAAAATAAAAAAGACACTATTTCTTTGAAAATATTAGATTTGAGACAATGTGAAGTTAGCTGACGAACGCAGCTCGGATATCACATGCAGAGATTCCCGTTTAGACAAGCTGTATGTGTGCGCGCGCACGCTAGGTACGGATGTTGTCCCCTATTTCAGAGCCGACGCAGCGTTTCTGTGCACGTGAGAGCCGAGCTGTGCACGTGAGAGCCGAGCTGCGCACGTGAGAGCCGAGCTGCGCTCGTTTGCTATTTTCATAGTGGATCTAAACCGCTCCTTGAAAATAGCTTAATTTCTAATGCATTATTTATAAATCTAATTCTATGTTTAATTATTTTAGATTTAAATCCAAATTTGAATCCAAAAAATTTGGTTTTAAGATTTTCTGTTCGAAGTTGATTGAGGGGCCGTCCATAAACTACGTTACCAATTTTGGGGAGGGGGTCTCAAAAAACCTATAGTTGGTAACGCGTGGGGTGGGGAAGGGAGTCAAAGTAACGTTACACGTATAATAACGTTTTTAATATTCAGAGATTTTTTTCTAATAGTACATATGGTAACTTTTTTAGTACGATTCTAGATGATGAATACTTTTGGTAGAAAATTAATCTTTTTATTGAAAAGTTTATATTTTTAGTTGAAAATTCGACTTTTTGGTTGAGAATTTTTGAATTTTATTGAAAATTCCTCTTTTTTGGTGGCAAATTAATCTTTTTGTTTGAAGATTGATGTTTTTAGTTGAAAATTCGTCTCTTTTGGTATTTAGTAAATTAATATTTTTTAGATGTAAATTAAACTTTTTGGTTAATAATTCTTGAATTTTGTAAAAAATTATTTTTTTTGGGTAAAAGATTAATCTTTTTGTTTAAAATTACATCTTTATGGTTAAAAATTTAACTTTTTGGTAAAGAATTTTTGAATTGAATGAAAGTTTCTCTTTTTTGACAGGAAATTAATCTTCTTCCTTGAAAATTCATCTTTTTTAGTTTAAAGTTCAATTTTTTGGTTAATATTTCTGAAATTTGGTTAAAAATTCTTTTTTCACGGTGAAAAAATAATTATTCTGTTTAAAAAAATTTTTTTGGTTAAATTTAACAAATGGGTTTCACAGTTAAATTGCTTTCTTGAAAATAAAAAAAAACATTTCTTCCTTTCTTCAAAATTCAACTTTTTTGGTAAATAATTCTTGAATTTTGTTCAAAATAAGTTTTTTCGGTAGAAAATTAATCTTTTTGTTTAAAGTTTGACTTTTTGGTAGAAAGTTCTTGAATTTTATCATATATTCGTCCTTTGTAATGGTAAATTAATTTTTTGGTTTAGAAATTCACTGTTTTAGTTGAAAATTTAACTTTTTGGTTGTGAATTCTAGAATTTTGTTAAATATATTTTTTTTTAGAAAATTAATCTTTTTGTTTAAAAATTGATCTTTTTGCTTAAAATTTAACTTTTTGGTAGAGAATTCTTCAATTTTCGTCTTTTTTTAGTATTACATTAATCTTTTGTTTTAAAAATTCATCTGTTTCGTCGAAAATTCAACTTTTTAGTTGAGAATTATTGAACTTTGTAAAAAATTCGTTTTTTTTCTATGCAGAAAATTAATCTTTTTGGCGAAGTATTAAACTCTTTGCTAGAGAATTCTTGAATTTTATTGAAAATTCATGATTTTTATAGTAAATTAATCTTTTTCTTTGAAAATTCATCGGTTTTAGATGAAAATTTAACTTTTTGGTTGCGAATGCTTGAATTTTATTGAAAATTTGTTTGTTTTTTTTTTTTAGTAGAAAATTAATCTTTTTAGTTAAAAATTTTACAACGTTTGCAGAGTAAATTCGTCATTTTGTGTTGAAAGTTTAATCATTTAAAATAAAATCAACTATTTTGCAGAAAATTCTTTATTTTTTAAAGTATGTATTTTTGATTTATTATTAAAGTTTATAATTCACAACACGGTCAAGTAGACAATATAGGTAATATTGACAACTTAATTCGCTATTTAAACACGAAAAATCATTAAGTAGATCAGCTAAGCGGGTTCTCTGACACTACTATATAGTTCAAGCTGTCACAGACAGGTGGCGCCACCGGTCAGTTCCGAACAACCGGTAACTGCTCAGTCGGTAAGGTACAGAAGAAAGATGAACCCATGACCTAGTCAGTAATGTGGGTTCCTGTTTTACTGGCCGTGGGATCAGGGACTCCTCTGAATTCTATAAGTTTCTAGAAATTTTTTTCGGTAAACAGTGATAAAAATGTCTAGAAAGCTAGAGGGAATTCTTGGTTCGCTCAAATAAGTGAAACCCTGCCATATCGACTGTGATACCCAAGTTTCATTTAGATTGTATTCATAGTTGACTTCTCGAAGCTCCTAGAAATTCTCGAAGCTTCTAGAAATTTCGAACTAATATTATCTATAGGTAAAATGCTTATTTCTCTAGTGTTAATGGAAAAAAGATCGCGCAAAACTTAAAAATGCAACCAACGACAGATATTTGATGATGAACGGTTAAAAACTAATAACATTAAAAACTAAATAATTGAAAAATAAATCCCTTTAAAATTATTCTTTTACCCGGTACTCTATTTTGCTTTACCCCTTACCCCATTGTTCTTTAACCCGTACCCCATTCTACTTTTTCGCCTCATTTTTAATTAATAATAATAATTGTTTTCGATTAATTTTTTTGAAGATTATGAAAATTAATTAACTTACCCTATCGATAAGGCCAAGCCTGTCGAATTTGATCCAAGATGGCATAACACTGTTGCCAAGAGTAACCAAAGTGGATTCGTATCCAAACATAAATTCTTTAGCAGTCATTTTGACAAGTGGTTGCGTATCAGTTTGTGCTATCAGCAAATTCAAGCCCAGCCTCGTGATGTAAGATGCTTCCCTCACTACGTTGGCGATACTCTGTAATTTGAGAAAAAACTTGCCGATCAATTCAAACAAAAAGAGGACAATAATATTTAATTTATGCATCAAAGAATTTTTTACAAGATAGAAGCGGATAACTTTACATCATTAGTTAAGATTGTGCAGCAACAAAGTATCCTTTGCCCTCAGGGACGTCTACAATAAATGCACAATTTATAAATCACCTTTTTTTTTAATTTACTGATGATGGTAATTGTAGTTTTTATTTTTGCTGACCATTAATATTCAAAGACAAGAATTTCCTTCTTGAAATATTTTGAGCGTTTGATGTTTATAAACAGAGTAAAAAGATTTTGAAATTTATAACTTATTTATTTTAACCAAAAAATAGAAAACTTTTGTACCATAAATGATGGAACGATACTCGAAATCAGTTGAATTTGCATTCAGAAGGACGGATTTCAGCCCAAAATAGATGAATATTAAAAAAAAACAGTGGAATTTTCGACCATAAAAGAAGATTTTTTAACAACATAGCTAAATTTAAAAAAAAAATAATTTTTCAACAACAAAAAATTAGAATTTTCAAAAAAAACAATAATTACAATTTAAAAAAAGGCAGTTTTATTTTGAAACCAGAAAGTTAAATTTTCAGCAAAGTAATGCAATTTTTAACAAAATAGTTGCATTTATAACTAAATAATTGGATTTTCAACCTACAACTATGAATTCTTCACTAAAAAGAAAAATTTTCTACCAAGAAGATTAATTTTCAACCCGAAAAGTTGAACTTTCGACTAAAAAGATGAATTTTAAACAAGATAGTTTATTTTTCAACAAAATAATTAATTTTGAAAAAATAGTTGAATACTTAACCCAATAGTTAAATTTTTAACCTACATAGAAAAATTTCAATCAAATACTCGAATTTTCAAAGGAAGAACTCGAATTAAAACCAGTTGAATTTGCAAGTAAATAATTGCATTTTTTAGAAGGCAATTGAATTTTATAAAAAGAAGATAAATTTCAATCCGAAAGTACTGATTTTTTTTTCAAAAATAGACGAATATTTAACAAAACAGTGGAATTTTCGACTATAAAAGAAATTTTTCAACAAAATACTTAAATTTTCAAAACAAACAAAATTAATTTTCCAACAACACAAAAATAGACTTTTCAAACAACAAGAATTACAATTTAAACAAAAACAGTTGTATTTTTAAATCTGAAAGTTAAATTTTTTATTAAATAGTTGGATTTTCAACCTATTCTTAAAACAAAAAGAAAAATTTTAACTCGAAAAGTTGAATTTTCGAATAAAAACATGAATTTTTAACAAGATAATTTATTTAAAAAAAAAACTAAATTAAGAAAAAAAATTGAATTTTCAATTAAATTTTTTAATTTGCAACCTACGTGGAAGAATTTTCAACCAAATGCTCGGATTTTCAAACGAAAAACTTATATTTAAAACAGTTGATTTTGCAATCAAACAATTGCAATTTTCAGAAGACAATTAAATTTAAAAAAAATATATAAATTTCAATCGAATAGACGAATATTCAACAGAATAGTGAAATTTTTATCCGTAAAAGAAGAATTTTTATAACAAAATACTTAAATTTTCAAATAAAAAATTAATTTTGCAACAAACAAAAAGTAGAATTTCCAAACAATAATGATTACAATTCAAACAAAAACAGTTGTATTTTAAAATCAAAAAGTTAAATTTTCAACAAAATAGTTGAATTTTTAACTAAATAGTTGGATTTTCAACCTACAAAGATTAATTATTAACCAAAAAGAAAATTTTGCAACCAAGAAGATTAATTTTCAACCCAAAAAGTTGAATTTTCGACTAAAAAGATGAATTTTTAACAAGTTAGTTTATTTTTCAAAAAAATAATTAAATTAAGAAAAACGTTGAATTCTTAACTAAATCGTTAAACTTTTAACCTGCATGGAAGAATTTTCAAACAAATCTTCGGATTTTCAAACGAAACACTTAAATTAAAAAAACAAAAAATTAATTTTCCAACAAACGAAAAGTACAATTTTCAAACATTAAGGATTACAATTCAAATAAAAATAGTTGTATTTTAAAACCAAAAAGTTAAATTTTCAACAAAGTAATGTCATTTTTAACAAAATAGTTGAATTTTTAAATAAATTCTTAAATTTTCAAATAAATACTCGAATTTTCAACAAAACAGTAAAATTTTCAATCGAAGAGTTGAATTTTCAACAAAATACTCAAATTCTGTAACAGATAGTTGAATTTTTAACAGGAAATTTGAATGAACAACCTACTAAAAATGAATTCTTATCCAAAAGACGAATTTTCGAATAGATAAAAACGAATTTCAATAAAAAAAATTAATTTGAAAATGAAAAGAAGATTTTTTAATAACCCAGTGGGCACAAAATTTGACGACTTCTTTACGACATCGTTACGACATCTTTACGACAACTTTACGACATCCTATGTCCATATTGTTTCGGTGTCTTGCGATATCGTAAACCAAGTGGACGCAAAGTTTGGCGACGTCTCTACGACATCGTTACGACATCTTCATGACAACTTTACGACATCCTATGCCCATGTCGTTAAGGTGTCTTTACGATATCGCAAATAAGTCGTATGATCTGACGATGTCTTTACGATATCGCAAAGACAACGAAACGATATGGACATAGGATGTCGTAAAATTGTCGCAAAGATGTCGTAACGATGTCGTAAAGACGTCGATAAATTTTTTGCCCACTGGGAAAGACATCGTTCAATTTTCTAACCAAAAAGAAAATTTGTTATCAAATAAAGATTTTTTCAGTCCAGAAAGAAAAAAAGTTCATCTAAATTGTCGCAATGTCAAACCAAAAGACGGTTTTTTCTGTAAGACAGTTGAAGTTTCAACTCAAAAATATAAACTTAAAAAAAGGTCATTTTAACCAAATAGTTGCATTTTTAACCAAAAAAGTGGAAATAAGATGATTAGTTTTCTAACAAAAAGCCGAATTTTTAACTAAAAAAGACCAATTTTCAACCAAAAATGGGAAATTTACATTTTCAGTTGAAAAAATTAATTAAAAAAAAGAGCATTTTTGTTGATTTTATTTTCAATTAAGAAATGAATTTCCAATAAAATAGTTAAATCTTTAACCAAAGATATAAACTTTAACCAACAAAATAATTTTTGTAACAAAAAGCTTTAAGTTTTACTCAAACTGTTGCATATTTAATAAACAAAAACAATACATTTTCATCAAAGAAATAAAAAAATTACATATTCAATTCATAAACTTAATTTAAAAAAAGAGTTTTAAACAAAGGATTTAAACTTTTAACTAAAAAGTTAAATTTTCAAATAAATTGTTGAATGTTTACCTGAGATAATTAAATTTTTCAGTTAAAACAATTAATTTCAATGAAAAGAAAATCGATTTTTCAACGAAAGTCTGCATTCGAAAGAGTTGCATTTTCAATCAAAAAAATTTAAATTTCAACGAAGATTATTAGTTTTAAACCAAAAAAGGCGAATTTTTAACTAAATAAGATCAATTTTCTACCAAAAATGTAACAGTTACAATTTCCTTTGAAACAATTAATTTCAAAAAATTTTTAGTTAAAAAAATTAATTTTCGACCAAAAGAAAATCTATTTTTCAACCAAAGAAAAACATTCTCCACTAAAATTATTAATCTTCAACGAAATAAAAAAAGATTTTAATTTGAAATAAAAATCAATTTAGTTCAAATAAAAAAAGATGAATTTTCAACTGAAAAAGATTAATTTTTAATCAAAAAATAGAAACAGTTACATTTTCGCTTAAAAAAATTAATTTTGAACAAAAAAAAAGAACTTTAAATAAATGAGTTAAATTTTCAACCAAAGATAAAAAATCAATTTAATTTAACCAATAAACATTAATTTATAACTAAAACAGATCAATTTTAAGACAAAAAATGGAACAGTTACGTTTTCAGTTAACAAAAAATTAATTTCAAACAAAAAAGAAAAGGAATTTTAAACAAAATAGTTAAATTTTTCACCAAATATATGGATAGAATAAGCAAAACAATTAATTTTCTACCAAATGAATCTTGATTTTTACTGGATTTAGATATAACTTAATAATCTTCAACAAAAACCAAAAATGAATTTTATTTTAAACAAAAAACGATTTAATTAAACAAAAAAAGGCAAATTTTCAAATAAAAAAGTTAAATTCTTAACCAAAGAATATTAATTTTCAACACAGTATTTATATTTTTAATAAAAAAAAAATGAAATTTCTTATAAATGTAATGAGTTTTTAAACCAAAAAGAAGAATTTTCAAAAAATTGGTTTAATTTAGAAAAAAATGTCAGTTGATTTTTAACAACGAAATATGAATTTTCAACAGAATTTGCTGAAAATAAAAAAAATTGTTTTTTTTTTTAAGAAAATAGTTCAATATTATACACAAAAAGATAAATTTTAAACAAAAAAGTAGAATAGTTATTTAAGTGTAAATTAACATTTATTAAAATTTATTAATTTTTCTGAAACTTTTATTTAACCGTTATTGAAGTGTTATTTAACTTGTATTTAACTTTTAATTAAATATTATTATTATATAATATTATTGTTGTAAAAGCATGTGAATACCATGTAGGAACCTCGTTGACGTTATTTAACTTTTAATAAACGGTTATTTAACTGTTATTGAACTTGTATTTAATGGTTATTTAAATAGTAATTAACTGTTATTTAATTGTTATTAACAGTTATTTAACTTTTATTAACAGTGCCTAAACTTTTATTTAAGTGTTAATTGACTATTAACGGAATTAGCTGAAAATAAAAATAGTTATTGCTTCGTTACTAAAATAGTTGAATTTTCAGCACAGAAAGATGAACTTTAAACAAAACAGTGGAATTTTCCATAAAAAAGGATGAATAATAATCAATTTAAAATTTAATTTTAAACTTAAATTTAAACATAATTTATTTAACTTTTATAAAACTCTTATTTAACTTTTATTAAATGTTATTTAACTTTTAATAAACTGTCATTTAAATGTTATTGGACTTGAGTCTAATGGTTATTCAAATATTAATTCACTGTTATTTAATTGTTATTAACAGGTATTTAACTGTTATATAACTCTTATTTATCTGTTATTTAACTTTTATTTAACTGTTATTTAACTTTTATTAACCGTTATTAAAACTTTTATTTAACTGTTATTCAAGTGTTATTGAACTTGTATTTAAATGTTAATTGGATATTAATTAACATTTAATGAATTGTTATTTTACTGTTATTTAAGTGTTTATTCAACTTTTATTTAAGGGTTAATTAATTTTTATTTCCTGATTTTTGCAAGTTTTTTTTTATCAGAGATTTTCCATGAAAAAAAGTTGAATTTTCAACCCAGAAAGATGAATTTTTAACAAAATAATAGAATTGTCCACCAAAAGGGTGACTTTTAATTAATTTAATTTTTTAATTTAATTTTAAACTGAAAATTGAAACATAGTATATTTAACTTTTACATAACTGTTATTTAACTTTTATCAAATTTTATTATACTTTTATTTAACTGTTATTGAACATGTATTTAATTAATAATTAAATATTAATTCACTGTTATTTAATTGTTATTAATAGGTATTTAACTTTTATTTAAGTGTTATTTAACTTTTTCTAACTGTTATTTAGGTGTTATTGAACTTGTATTTAACTGTTAATTGACTATTAATTAACATCTAATGAATTGTTATTTAACTGTTATTTAAGTGTTCATTCAACTTTTATTTAACTGTTATTTAACTTTTATTTAAGTGTTAATTAACTTTTTCTAACTGTTATTAAAACTTGTTTTTAACTCTTATTTAAGTGTTATTGAACTTGTATTTAACTGTTAAATGACTATTAATTAACATTTAATGAATTGCTATTTAACTGCTATTTAACTGCTATTTAAGTGTTTATACAACTTTTATTTAACTTTTATTTCCTGACTTTTGCAAGATTTTTTTTATTAGAATTTTTCTATGAAAAATAGTTGAATTTTTAACCCAGAAAGATGAATTTTAAACGAAACAGAGAATTGTCCACTCATATTTAACTTTTATTTAACTTTTATTTAACTGTTATTTAATTTTTATTTAAGTGCTATTTAACTTTTTCTAACCGTTATTAAAACTTTTATTTAACTGTTATTTAAGTGTTATTGAACTTGTATTTAATTGTTAATTAAATATTAATTCACTGTTATTTAATTGTTATTAACAGGTATTTACCTGTTATAAAACTCTTATTTAACTCTTATTTAAGTGTTATTGAAATTGTATTTAACTGTTAATTGACTATTTATTAACATTTAATGAATTGTTATTTAATTGTTATTTAATTGTTATTTACGTGTTTATTCAACTTTTATTTAACTGTTAATTAACTTTTATTTCCTGACTTTTGTAATATTTTTTTTATTAGAGTTTTTCCATGAAAAATAGTTAAATTTTCAACCCAGAAACATGAATTTTAAACAAAACAGTAGATTTGTCCACCAAAATGGATGACTGTCAATTAATTAAATTTTTTATTTTAATTTTAAACTGAAAATTTAAACATAGTATATTTGACTTTTATATAAATGTTATTTAACATTTATTAACTGTGATTTTATTGTTATTGAACTGTCTTAAACTTGTATTAACTTGTATTAACTGTTTAATTAAAATTTATCTGATACTTTTTCGGAAATCTTCAAAACATGAAAAAGTTATTTTTAAGGAAATTAAATGTAAAAAAAATATAAAATAAAACTGCATGGTTTTTATAGCACACTTCTGACATCCGATAAGAACAAATTACACTTGTTTCGATCAGGTTTCACATTTAAAATTCAACAGGTGGTTTTTTTATTACGTAAGGAAATTAATCGAACGTAATACATGCACATTCTCGCAATAATATCGTGGCAACTCAGGTCAAGATCAAGAGTGAATTAATTAAAAAAATTTAAATATTCACATCTAATGTGTTTTCGGGTATATTAAAAAAATATGTTAGAAGAAGCTTAGATTATATTGATAGAGGCGTCTAAATATTTAATTCAAATTTATAAAAATGGAAATTTTTATAAACGTCAGACGAACAATTAATAATCCTTTAAAACTATTTGATACTAGTTTGAGAATACTTTAAATTAAATTTCTTTAGATATTCTTTTTTTTTCATTTGAGAATATATCTATAACTAACTTTTTTTATATTATTTTTTTTGGTTGAAAAATCTACTATTATATTTTTAATTTATAATTCAACTATTCCAGATAAAGATTTATACTTTTTGTTAAAAGTTTATCACTGTTTAAAGATGTATTTTTTTTAATTAGTCTTTTTTAACTGAAAATTATTTTTTTTAACCTAAAATTAAACTATTTAATTGTCAGCTGGCAGTCTAGGTTTGTTAATACCAAATCCATTTTTTATAAATTTGCCTTTTTTGGTGGACATTATTCTTCATAGTTAAAAGTTCTTTTTTTGTTAATAATTCAACTATTCCAGTTAAAGATTCATCATTTTAGCTGGGAAATCATCTTTTTATATAAAAATACAATTATTTCAGTTAAAAGTTAATCATTCATCAGTTTGCTCAAAAATGAATTTTTTTTAACTGAAAATTTAACAATTCCATTTTTTGTTAAAAATTTATCTTTTTTGATACAAAATTCAAGTTATTCGTTCAAAATTCAACGATTTGGTAGACAATTAAATTTTCTAGTTAAAATTTCAATATTTGGTTTTGTTTTGTATTTTTTATTGGAAAATTCCACTATTTGCCAGAAAATTCGTCTTTTTTGGCTATTTTATTAAAAATTAATTTTACTTGTTAAAAATACATTTTTTTGATTAAAATTTTAAATATTCCATTTTTAGTTGAAAATGTATCTTTTCTAGTTTAAAATTCGACTATTTCGATTAAAATTCTTTTATTTGGCTGATAATCTAACTATTTTGCTGAATATTCTTTTGTTTTTATAGTTTAGAATTGTAGTTGAAAATTTACCTTACTTTGTTCAAAAATAATCTATTTAATTAAGAATCTATTTGTCTTGTTGAATATTCGTCTATTGTTTGAATTAACAGTTTTTTTAATAAATTTTTTTTTATATATTAACAATTACATGTTTTGTTGAAAATTTCATTTTTTTGTTGAAAAATCGACTATTTTATTCAAAATTTAATTTTTTTAAATGAAAATGCAACTTTTTGGTTAACAATTATATTTATTTGCTTGAGTATTCAACTATTTTGTTCGAAAGATTTGTTTGAATCACTTTATAAAGGAATATTTTTTTATAGTTAAAGATTTATAATTTCAGTTAAAAATCCCACTCTTCGGTCGTAAATCAACTTTTTTTTTGAAAATTCATATTATTGGTTTAAATATCAAACAGTTTGGTAAAAAATTAATCTTATTGTTACAAAATGAGCTTTTTTATAATTATTTATAGTTTTGGTTTTTTTGGTAAAAATTGAAATATTTATTAAAAAATGTAACTTTTTTTTGTGGAAAAATAAATTTGTTATCAAAAATGTATCTATTATATTTTTTGTTAAAAATTTTTCTTCTTTAGTGATAAATTTAACTATTTGGTTAAAAAATCGTCCTTTTTATTTGAAAAGTCAACAATCTGGTAGAAAATTAATCTATATAGTTGAAAATTAACTTTGGAGTTGAAAATAGATTTAATGCTTTCACGATGATTTATTTTGATAAAAAGAGAAATATCTCTTTGGAGTTAAGTATTCCTTTTTTGCTTAAACAATCAACTACTTAATTTGAACTTAAGCTACTTTGTAAACAATTATTATTTCTTTGTTTGAAGATTTTCAATTTTAATTGAAAATTCCACTATTCCATCGAAAATTAAGTTATTTGTTGAAAAATCATTTTTTCTAGTTGCAAATTTGTATTTTTGGCTTGCAAAATTGAACAATCTGATAAAAATTAAAATAATGATTTGAAAATCAATTTTTCTTTTAAAAATTCATTTTTCGGTCAAAAATTCAACTTTTTTGTTGACAACTAGTCTTCTTAGATTAAAAATTTTAAAAGCTGGTAAAAATTTAAACTATTTAGTTGAAAATTAAATTTTTGGTTGAAAATTCATCTCAGAATCTAGCTATTCTATTTTTGTTTTACACATCATATTTTTTAGTTTAAAATTCATTTTTTTGGTTGTAAATCCCAAAATTGGTTTAAATCCGTCTTTCTTTGTAGATAATTCTTTCATTTTTGTGGAAAATTCAAATTTTCGTTTGAAAATGAACTTTTTGACTTAAAAATTAAACAATTTGGTTGAAATTCGTTTTCTCTCTTGAATGAGAAATGTTTTTTTTTTAAAGTTCAGCTGTTGTGTTAGAAATTAATCTGTTTTGGTTACGGATTCAACGATGTTGGTCGAAAATCCTTCGTTGTCGTTAAATAATACAATTATTTGTTTAAAAATTAAACTATTTTTTAAAGAATTATTTATTGTGTTGGAAATGAAACTATTTAATAAAATCATCCTTTTTGCTTCAAAGTTGAATCATGTGTTTGTAAAATTAACTGTTTTATCTGAAATTAATTTGTTGTCAAAAATTCACCTAAAAAGTTGAAAATTCATATTTTTGGGTTTAAAACTCAACTTAGCGTTTCATAATAAATCCAATATGGTTTCCATAAATGAATTTTATTTAAAAGAACTTATTCCCTATTCCTCTATTTTTCTGAAAAATTGCCCTATATCTTCTTATTTTTGGACAAAATGTTATTTATTTATTATTTATTAATTTGATAAGGTTCAAATTCCTCGATCTCATTTTGAACCACTGCAATGAGATAATTGTTTACAAATCAATAAATAAATAGATTCTGACACTAAAATGCCTATCGGAATGCTAAATACAATCCGGAAAACAATGATGTGCACACATCAATGTAGATAACGGTTTAGACAGAAATATTTAACAGCTGACAATTCAAGTTGTTACTGTCTAGACTATTCATTTGCAAAAAATATTTAAACATCAATTAATAATATTTTTTTTAATAATCAATTTAAATTATTTATCGCTCGTTAATTACGGTATACCTGCTTTGAAAACAAAGCTACTTCTTATTCGTGGAATATTAGCAATATTGTTTTTTGTGATAACAAATCTTCCTGAAAGTATTAATAATTTTTCATTAAGAACATTAATAGACGATGTTGATTACCTTGTTGCGCAGTGTTAATTAATTCAATGATTTGTAAATTGCTTTATGTGAACAATGTGCTTTGCATATTGGTATAACGTATTAGTTGATGAGCAGTATTCCCAAAAATTTTTTTTTAAAAGTGTTAATTTTAATTTGGAAATGAAAATATGCTTTTGAAAGTGCTTTTAAATATTTCCTAAAAACCAGATTTTAAATTAAAAATATATATGATTGCAAAAATAATTATCGAGTCAAGTGCTGCCTTGCACATTAATTGAGTATCATTATCAATCTACCAATCGCATCAAACGACCATATCGTGATCGCAATAGTTTATAGATTTTTTTTCTTTGACAGAATCTCCTTATTCTAGTCATTGACCCAATTGACCTATGACTAAGAAAACAAGCAATATTTTTTTATGTGCAAAATTTTTCAATCATTCAGTAGATACAAAAATGATCAGAAATTTTGCCAGGCTATACTAGTGACGTCTATATGATTTTTTATGCTTACTGTTTTTCATTCACAGTATCCGGAAATTTAAATATAATTCGCTTAGAAATCTTTTGATTAAGATTAGCATATAGAATTAAATGTTTATGTATGTTCAATTACTAATTAAAGTGCAAGATAAAAAAATTCTGAAATAGTGGTACTTACAATTACCAGTACTCTTTTATGAAGAAAATCTGATTAATTTTAACTTTTTTTTGTTATTATAATTAGTAATAATATTACAGTAGTATAGTTATATGGCTATGACGCCACTTACCGACATATGGTAAATCTGCATTACCGACCGATGATAATTACCTGATGTTGGCCAGTCTCGTAATAGCAGTATAGCTATACAAATTGAAATTCAAGTTTAAATTTATTGATTCATTTTGTCCACATTGAAGCTCCTGTTTCAGGTTACGTATTTTGAAAAGATTTAAGAAAGACTCGAGTCAGTTTCAAATGAATATTAGGAATTTTACAACTTTGGAAGAAAATAAAAAAATATTTGATAAATTTTAGTTTTTTATTTCTTCAAAACTTCTTAAAATTCTACATTTCTAAATATTCTTTCAACTGACTCGGATTATTTCTCAAATTTCCCTCAATTTTCCAGAATTTTTTCGACATTTTAAGACTTAAAAAAAATATTTTGATACCTATAGAAATTAATTTTTCAAAATAAAAAGTTATTAAAAATTCTGTCAGGATTCTTTTTTTCTTGGAGCTTTTAAAACTTCATAAAAAAGCTTCATGACGTTTTTTAGCCACAAAAAATTTTTATTTTGTTTAAAATTGTTGGAAATCTTTTTAAATTATTTTCCGATCTTTTTAATCTGCAAAATTATAATTTTGGAAATCTTTTTAAATATTCTCTTAAAATTAATTTTTTAAATTAAAAATTAATTTCAATTTTTCCCAGAACTTTCAGAGAATTTGTTGATTATCGTCGAAACTTTTAAAATACTGAAATACCTTCAAATTATTGTTTCGAAATCTTCAAAAATCTTCATTTTTTAAAAATATTTTTCAAACATTTTCAAGTTTCAAATTAATTTTGATTCATTTCAAGAGTTTTAAATATCTTTTAAGCTTACGCGATTTAAAAAAAAATTGTGTTCAAAGATTGAGAATTTTTATTTATACCTCTTCAAAATTTAAAAAATTTAAAGTTTTAGGAAATTTTAGATTTAGAATTGACAAATCAACTTTTTATTTTCAAAATTTAAGACGTTGAAGTAGGTCTGTATTTAATTCTGAACATTTATAATATTTATAATTTATATTATGCAAGCTTAAAGTTGTACAATTAAAAATTCTGTAATTTTAAATGTTTATAATTGAAATTTCTTCAATTTGGAAGATTTAGAACTGAAAATTTGTATTTTGAGCGTTAAAATTATTAAATTATCCTAATTTTAGAATTTTTATTTATAAGTCATGAAGATAAAAAAATATTATAAAAATTTAACATATAAATTAAAAAAATGGAATAATTCGTAATTTTATATTTTAAAAATTGACCAGTTTAATTTGTAAAGCTTCAAAATTGTAGAACTAAATCTAAAAATTTTTCTTTATACTTCATTAAAATAAAAAATTTTTCATTATACTTCTTTTAAATTATACAGTTTTCAATTGCAAATCTTCAACTTTAAAAGATTTTAACTTGAAAATCGTGAAAATCAAAAAATTTTACATTACAAATCTTCAAAAATCAACTATTTAACACAAAAATGTTCCGAGTTTCATGTTTTTAAAATAAAAATATTTATAATGGAATAATTTGTAATTCTATATTTAAAAAATTCAAGAATATTCAATTCTAATGCTTCGAAATTACAGAACGTTAAATTTAAACTCCTTCAAATTGAAAAAATTTTAATTAAAAAAGTTAAGAATAAAAAATGGTGTAATTTTGATGATTAATTTCCTAAATTAAAATTTAAGAAATTTAAATTACATTAAACTCAAATTTAAAAATATTATTTAATTTCTAATAAACAAGTTTTGTATAGCATTCCTTAACACAAAACCAAAAATTCAATGATCACATTTGGCATTCACCATAAAATGTCCTAAATTTTTTTCTTTCTCACAATTTAAAAAAAATAGGATTTTCTTTTTAAAATTACAATAGGAAAAAATTATGTTGTTTGTCCAAATATGATCGTTGGATTCTTGGTTTTTTTAAGGAGTTCTTTACATTTAAATAAAAAAATTTGTCGATTTGGAAGATTTAGAATTTAAAATTGAAAGATTTTAAATTTCAAAATGTAAGAATTTTGAATTTCAAATCGTCAAAATTGAACTTTTCTAAAAACTTGCTCCAAAGTGAATATATTTAACGTAGGAGAGAGTGGTCCTAAGTCGGCACAATAAAAATTTTTGTCGAAAACAGAGTGATCTTTGCAGTCGAAATGCAGCGCAAAGTAAAATAAGGAAATATAAAAAAGTGCCGACTCAGGACCAACTGTTTAGTGCCGACCCAGGACCATTAAAAATGTTTACACATTTAATACTATTACGCCCACGAAACAAATTTGAATGAAAAATCGACTTTATGAGACGAAAGTGCACAGACTACAGAAACTTAATCGATTGAACTTTACAAAATACTTACACACAAATATGGTCGTTGGATTCTTGGTTTTCTTTTTAGGAATTCTATACATTATTATTTTTAAAATTTTCAATTTGGAAGATTTAGAAAGTAAAAAATGGGTTTTTATTTCCAAAAATAATCCAAATGTAAGAAATCTTATTTACAAATAATTAAAATCAAAGAGTTCTCAATTGCAAATCTTCAAAATAGAAAGATTCTAAATTTCAAAATTTAAGAATTTTAAATTTCAAATCGTCAAAATTGAAATATTCTAACAAAATTTTCCAAATTTAATAAGTTTATCGTAGGGGAGAGTGGTCCTAAGTTGGCACAACATAATTTTCTTTAAAAAACAGAGTGATTTTGGCTGTCGAAATGCAGCGCAAAGTAAAACACGAAAAGAAAAACAAGTACCGACTCAGGACCACTTGTTTAGTGCCGACTTAGGACCATTAAAAATGTTTACGTATTTCATGCTATTACGCCCACGAAACAAATCCGAATGAAAAATCGACTTTGTGAGACGAAAGTACACAGACTACAGAAAATTAATCGATTGAACTTTACAAAATACTTACACACAAATATGGTCTTTGGATTCTTGGTTTTGTTTTTAGGAATTCTATACATTATTATTTTTAAAATTTTCAATTTGGAAGATTTAGAAAGTAAAAAATGGGTTTTTATTTCCAAAAATAATCCAAATGTAAGAAATCTTATTTACAAATAATTAAAATCAAAGAGTTTTCAATTGCAAATCTTCAAAATAGAAAGATTTTAAATTTCAATATTTAAGAATTTAAAATTGTCAAAATTGAACTATTCTAAAAAAATGTTCCAAAGTTAATAAGTTTAACGTAGGGAAGAGTGGTCCTAAGTCGGCACAACACAATTTTCTTTAAAAAACAGTGATTTTTGCGGTCGAAATGCAGCACAAAGTAAAACACGAAAAGAAAAACAAGTACCCACTCAGGACCACTTGTTTGGTGCCGACTCAGGACCATTAAAAAGTTACACACCTGTAGCTGCTTCATAAGAATGGAAGAAAATGGAATTCCGTTTGTGCGAAAAACGTTTTCAAGCGAAAACTAAAGTGACAATTTTCAAAATAAATTATGCCAATGTCTACCAACCAACAGTGCCGACTTAGGACCACTCTCCCCTATAAATATTAAAAATGGAATAATGTACAATTTTATATTTTGAAATTTCATAAAAATATATAATTATAACGCTTTAAAGCTACAAAACGTTACCTTGTATTATTTCAAAATTAATGATTTTGTAATTTTAAAACAATTACAATAAAAAATGGTGTCTTTTGATGAATAGCATTCGAAATTTCTTCAACTTTGAAGCTTTAGCATTTTAAATCTAATTTTTTATTTAAAAAATCATTCAAATTCAAGCATTATTACTTATACATCTTTAAAATTAAAGAGTTTTCAATTGAAAATCTTCAAAATTGAAACATTTTATTTTGTGAAATCGATAAATTTGGACAATTTAAATGCATAATCTATTCAAAAAAAATTATTCCAAATTTTATGATTTTAAATTATAAGCAGATGATTTAGGGAATTAAAAAAAAAGAAAACTTTTAATTGTAATTCCGAAAAATAAATTTCTTCACACTGTAAAATTTCAAATTTGGAAAAATGAAAAAATAATCAAATTCCTGAATTATACAATTCCCAAATAACAAAATTCCCGAATTAGAAAATTCTAGGGCAGTTTATAATATTACCAAATAGAAAAAATGCCGAATTGTTAAATATGCGAACTAGAATATTCCCGAATTTAAACAATTACAAAAATTTATTTTATAGATATTGTTTATTTATATAATAAATACAATAATAAAATATTTTATAAAAAATATTTGTATTATTTAAAGTTTCTAAAATTATTTTTGTAATAAAAATTAACAAGAATTGAGAAAAATATATTTCTGGATAAAATTTTTTTAAATCATTTTTATTTGTAATGCAAACAATAATTTTAGAAACTTTAAACATTAAAAATAATTTTTTAAAATAAAAACGTGTAATTATTGTTTAGGAATTTAGTCGTTCCCATATCTGATGCCAATTTAAAATTCCACAGTAACTTATTAATTTTTATTATTATTGTTATTATTGAAAATATTATTAATTAAAATTAAAATTAAATCTGATTAATAACAAATTTTGGGATGACAAAAAAAATTTTTATCGCAGAATTTTATGTTTGTCGCGAAAGGATGGACCGGTTTTTGGACAGGTTCTCCTACTGCATATCCTTATTTTTTTAAATTTTTATTTGATTAATAAGGGTCGAAGTGACTTGAAAATTTTAGACCAAGTCATTGTGGTTTCCTAAAGTTATTTTCAGAGTCAAATTAAGATAGTAAAAATATAATTGGAATTGTTCACTAAGCAATTGTGTAATATTTAATTGTTTTATTACAAGGAAGATAAACAGCTTTCATCATGTAATGGTGTTTCTTGTTAAGAATTTGCATTCACCATGGACTTGATTGTCATTTTTCATTTTCAAGTTCAACCAGCCGACTAATAAATGAATTGATTTTTAATTAAATGCTTCCTCGTTATCAATCCACACCTTTAATTTAATGACAAGATTATCGATGTAATGATATTAATTATGATGGCGCTAATACAGAATTTAAATCCTAAATACAATTAAATCTTATTATTATTATTACTGCAAATTTATTCTTGGAAGTAGTTTATATAATCAAATACAACTATTTGTTTGAAAATTGATATTTTTCAGTAAAAATTCAATTGATTGGTTGAAGGCTAAACTTTTTTTTTAATTTAAATTTTTTGTTCAAATATTTATATCCTTGGCTGAGAATTATTATTATTTTTAAAATTTAACCATTTAGATTTGGGTTAAAAATTTATCTTCTTTAGTAGAAGATTTAACTGCTTGACTGAGAGTTGAATTACTTTGTTAAAAATTATTTTTTTGTTGGAAGATTCATCTCTGGTTGAAAATGTAAATATATTGTTAAAAATTCATTTGATTTTTGTTTTAAAATTATTTTTTTAGTAAAAATTTAATCAAGTCAATTTTGTTTGGAAATTTATCTTTTTTAGTTGAAGATTCAACTGCTTGGTTGAAAGCTGAACTACTTTGTTTAAACTTTGTTTTTGAATATTCAGCTCTAAGGCTGCAAATGTAAATGTTTTGTTGAAAAAATTTGTTTCATTTTTTTTGAAAATTAATTTTTTCACTAAAAATGTAATCATCTAATTTTGGTCGAAAATTAAAAATTTTTTAGTTGAAAATTCAAGTGTTTAAGAGCTGAACTGCTTGGTTGAAAATATATTTTTTTTGGCTAAAGACTCATCTCTTTTTTTGAAAATACAATTTTGTTGAAAAAATTCGTTTGATTTCTTATTGAAAATTTTTACTTTTTTACTGAAAAATGTACCATTTAAATTTTGTTTGAAAATTTATCTCTGTTACTTAAAAATTCAACTGTTTCTTTAAAAATTAATTTTTTTGTTTGAAAATTTATCTCTTTGGTTGAAAATTTAACTGCTTCAGTTTTGGTTAAAAATAATTTTTTTTGTAAAAAATTCAACTGCTTGGTTAAAAGCTGAACTATTTTGTAAAAAATGTAACTATTTTGTTAAAAATGTGACTATTTTGTTATCAATTTTTTTCATTTTTGTTTAAAATTTTTTTGACTGAATAATTAACCATTCCAGTTAGGTTGAGATTTTTTCTTTTTTAGTTAAAGATTTAACTGCCTGGTTGAAAGTTAAACTAGTTTGTTGAAATTTTTTTTGTTAAAGACTCATCTCTTTGGTTAAATATGTAACTTTTTTGTCGCAAAACTTCTTTTGATTTTTTATTGAAAATTATTATTTTTTTATTGAAAAATGTACTATTTGAATTTTGGTTAAAACTTTATCTGTGTACGTTAAATATTTAACTGTTTGTTTAAAAATGTATTTTTCTGGTTAAAGATTTATGTCTTTGTTTGAAAATTTAACTATTATTTGCAAAATTCATTTCATTCATGGATGAAAATTAATTTTTGGAACTATTTTGTTACAAATTTGTTTGATTTTTTTTTGAAAATTTTTTTACTGAGCAATTTACCTTTTTAGATTCAACTGCTTGGTTGAAAGTTGAAATAATTTGTTAAAAATTAATTTTTTTTTTATAAAATTTATTTCGTTGGATGATAATGAAACTATTCTGGTGTAAAAATTCGTTTTATTTTTTATTAAAAATTATTATTTTTTTACTGAAAAATGTACTTTTTTAACTTTAGTTGAGAATTTGTCTGTGTTAGTTGAACATTCAACTGCTTGTTTAAAAATGTATCTCTTTGGTTGAAAAAATAACTATTATTTGCAAAAATTTGTTTCATTTTTGGACAAAAATTCATTTTTCGAACTGAATATTTATCCATTCCATTTTCAGTTAATTCTTCGAACTGAAAATTTAACCATTCTATTTTTGGTTGAAAATCATCTTTTTGGTAAAAAAATGCAATTACTTGAGTGAAAGCTAAACTATTTTGTTAAAATTCGTTTAATTTTTGTTTGAAATTTTGTTTACTGAAAAATTAACCATTCCAGATTTGGTTAAAAATTAATGATTTTTAATTGAAGATTTTACTACTTATTTAAAAACTGAACTACTTGTTAGATTTTTTTTCGAAATATCATATCTGTGGTTGAATATGTAAATATTTTATTGTAAAAATTATTTTCATTTTTGGTTAAAAATTATTTTTTTTGCTGAAGATTTAACCATTTTAATTTTAGTTAGAATTTTTCTTTTTTGGTTGATCATTCAAATAATTGGCTGAAAGCTGAACTATTTTGTTAAAATATTTTTGGTTTGAAAATTACTTTTTTAATTGACAAATTATCCATTGAAATTTTGCTTGAAAAATAAAAATATATCTTTTTCATTGTAGATTAAATCGCTTGGTTGCCAGCTAAACAACTTTGCGAAAAAAATTCTTGTTGTACAAGAATAATATCTTTGTTTGAAAATATTATAAAAATGCGTTTATTTTTGGCTGAAAATTATTTTTTTTCTGCTGGAAAAATATCTATTACAATTGTAGTTGAAAATTGATCTTGCTTGTATGAGCATTTAACTGTTTGGTTAAAAATGTGAGTATTTTTTTGCAAAAATTAGTTTCATTTTTGGTTAATTTTTTTCTGAAAATTCAATCCTTCTATTTTTAGTGGAAAATTTACCTTTTTTAGTTAAAGCCTAAAAGTTCTTGGTTCAAAATTCTTGTCTTTTGTTAATAATTCATCTTTTTTTTAGAAAATTTATCTTCTCGGTTAAAAAATAAACTGTAAGATTCAATGTTTAATTCTTTTCTTGAAAAATCGTTCCTTTTTTTATAAAGATTCACCATTTCAGTCGAAACGCCATTTCTTCGGTTGAAAATTCAACTATTTTGCTCAAAATTAATTTTTCTTGTGGTGGAGAATTAATTTTCTTCACTGATAATTTAAATCATAACTTCTAACCCCCAAACTGGAACCCTCTACCACTACCCCCAAACCTCTACTACCACCCCCTAACCCGTAACACCTTAATACAAACCCCTATCCCCAAACCCTCAATCCCTACATCCTACCCTAACCCCAACTTCTAACCCCCAAACCCCAACCCCCAACCATCAACCCTCAACCCCTAACCCTAATCCCCAACTTCTAACCTCCAAAACCCTAACCCCTGAACTTAACCCTTAACCCTTAACCATTAACCCTTAACCCTTAACCCTTAACCCTTAACCCTTAACCCTTAACCCTTAACCCTTAACCCTTAACCCCTAACCCCTAACCCCAAAATTATAAAAAAAATTTACAACAGCCTTCGCCTGAAAAATAGTTTACATACAAAAAATTAAATTTATGCTATTTGAAAATACTTTACAATGGTCAGACACGCCTAATTGTATTTGAATTTCTTTAGCACGGGCCGGGTATATTTTGTCTGCATATTTTCATTCAGGATGAGCATCGATTCGCTTCCGTCGAGTGTTTTTTTTTACTCACATGCTTCGTAATCCTATTGACTTGCACATATTTCCTGAAAAAACAACTAATTGGTCTTAATTTAAACTACTTTGTTATTACTTTTTTTTTTGTTAAAGATGTGTGATTTTAATTGAAAATTCCATTATTTGATCGTAAATTCTCTTTTTCTCTTTTTTAAAAATTCATATTCACGGATTAAAATTCAGCTTTTTTTTGAAAATTTGTATTTTTCACATGAATATTCAACAATTTGGTTAGAAATTAACTTTTTTCTTGAAAACCCATAGTTAAAACAAAATTAAACTCCTTTGTTAGAAAATTAAACTTTTTAGTTAAAAATACGCTATTTTTTTAGAATTTAACTTTTTTGTTAAAAGCGTTTCTTCATTACTTAAAAATTCACGCATTTTGTTGAAATATAATCTATTTGGATATAAAATTAATTTTGTTTGTTGAAAATTCATAATTTTGTTTGAGGTTTCAAATATTTTCTTTAAATTATATTTTTTAGTTGTATTCAACTCGTTGAGAATTAATGGTTTCTTGTCAAAAATTAGTTTTCTCAAATGATAATATAAAAATTCCATTTTTTATTAAAAATAAATATTTTTAGTTTAAGATTCAACTATTTCTTTGAAATTTTATCAACTGAAAATGAGCTTTATTGTTAAAAATTCTTCTTTTCAGGATTAAAGGTCAACTGTTTTCTAAAAAAAAACGACTTTTTTGCTTAAAAACTTAACTATTTTGTTAAAAATGTAATTATTTTATTGAATATTTAACTATAATTTTTGGTTAAAACCGGTACATTCTTGTAAAAAATGCTCAAAATTGAACAAAAAATACAGTTAAATACAAATGGCTAATTTTTTCTTGTATTTTTTGATAGAAAAATATAAAAATGAACCATAAAGTATAAGTTTCTACAACTAAAAATATTGTATAAATTTTCATTAATTTTCTTTGTTACTTTTTTAGGAAAATATACAAAGTTTGACAAATAACAATAGGATTACAAATTTTTAGATTTCAAAAAATTGAGAAAATTAATTTAGATTTTTGAAGATTACGAACACAAAATTTTTAAACATTTTACGCATTTTGAAGGGTTTAAAATTAATACAAAATTCATATCAAAATTCCTAGAAAAACTAGTAATGAATTTATTTTTTGTTCGAAAAACTAATTTTAAAAGAATATTTGATAAGATTTTTCAAAATTTTCAAAAAAGAACCTGAATGATTTTGAGGTAGTTTTTTCAATTTTGTAGGATTTTCAAAAAAACGTAGGAAAACTTCGAGTTCGAAGATAATAAATTTTTTATTTAATTCCTGGAAAGTTTTAAAATGATTTCTTTTAAACAAATTTTTAAAAGAATATTTAAAGAGATTACCGGTTTTTATTTTTAAAATTTTATTTGAAAAGTGTAAAAGCTTAAAAGTTTAAAAGTTGAATTTTCAGTAACAAATATTAATTTTTAATTAAATAAAACAGATTTTCAATCAAACGCATGAATTTTTAACTAACAAGACAAAGCTTCGATAAACAATTAAATTTTCGAAAAAAAGACACAGCTAATTTGCAAGTGAAAAATTATTTTTTAATGAAAAAAATTAATTTTCAACTAAAGAAATTAATTTTCAGAATAAATAAATCAATAATTTTTGAACCAAAAAGGATTATTCTTCTATCAAAAAAATTATTCACCAAAATACATGACTTTTCAAAGAAGTATTTTAATTTTTAAACGAATTTTTAACCTAATAATTGAATTTTCAAACAAGGAAATAAATTTTTTAACTAAAAGATGAATAATTGACCAAGAAGATTAATATTCTACCACAAGACCACAAATAACAACAAAAAAAATCAACCAACAGATTTTAACAAAAAAAAAAAAAACGAATTTTCAACTAAAAATAGTAGTCACATTTTTATAAAAAAATTTTTTATCACGAGAAAACGAATTGTGAACAAAATAGTTAAATTTTCAATAACAGAAATGAAAAAGAACACGTTTTCAATCAAACATTTTAATTTGCATTAAAAAAATTTCAACTGAAAGAAATAGATTTTCAATCGAATAGATAAATTTTGAAATAACAAGATTAAATTTCTATATTAAAAGTAAAATTTGGTAAAATTCTCCTTTTTTTGTTTCAAAATTTAACAGGTCCGTCCACTCAACGACGCCACCAAGGCAAATTATAAAATGGAATACGCTATATTTTTTTGCTTATTTTTCCTAATTTTATGCTAAAAAAAAACTTTATTTTGCTCTTTAAACTTCAGAAAAAAGGGTGGCGGCGCTAGCAGAACGTCCACGCAGCGCCGCCACCTACGAAAACGCACTAAAAATTATTATTATGCGATAAACGATAAGTGGAGATTTTTTTGCTTTTTTTATTGCTCTATGATGACATATATTACGTTTCCCAAAAAACTACCCCTACGTCTTTCACAACTACCCACTGTGATCAAAAACGTTTTAAAATTGGGAAAACTACCTTCAACAATGTAAACATGTTTTAGGGCTTTAAATTAATCACATGACACTCGAAAATTTCGCGCTCTTATAATTTCCCCAAAACTACCCTTCCACGTGAATCTATGCAGCGGAACATATATATGTATGAAAAAAGCATTAAAAATAGTCCAACTTAGAAGGAACTATTAGTTGATATTTTTTTTTCTTTTTTTTGCTCTCTGATAATATATAATACGTTCCCCAAAAACTACCCCCAAGTCATGCATATTCAACCCTCGTGATCAACAAACATTTTAAAAGTTAAAAAACCACCTTGAACAATATAAAAATGATTTAGGACTCAAAATTAATAAAATGAAACTTGAAAATTTGCCTCTCATTATAATAGTCCAAAAACTACCCCTCCACGTGAACGTATGCAGCAGAACATTTATATCTATGAAAAAAGCATAAAAAATAATCAAACTTAGAAGAAACTGTTAGTTGATATTTTTCTTCTCTTTTTTTTCTCTCCGATAATGTATAATACGTTACCCAAAAACTGCCCCTAAGTCATACATACCCTCCCCTCGTCATCAAGAACGTTTTACAAGTTGGAAACCCCCCTTGAAGAATGCAAAAATTATTTAGAACTCCAAATTGATTAAATGGCACTTCAAAATTTTCCGCTCTTTATAATTTTCCCGAAAAACTACCCTTCCACGTGAATCTATGCAGCGGAACATATATATGTATGAAAAAAGCATTAAAAATAGTTCAACTTAGAAGGAACTGTTAGTTGATATTTTTTTCTCTTTTTTTGCTCTCTGATAATATATAATACGTTCCCCAAAAACTACCCCCAAGTTATGCATACTCAACCCTCGTGATCAAAAAACGTTTTAAAAGTTAAAAAACCACCTTGAACAATATAAAAATGATTTAGGATTCAAAATTAATAAAATGAAACTTGAAAATTTGCCTCTCATTATAATATTCCAAAAACTACCCCTCCACGTGAACGTATGCAGCAGAACATTTATATGTATGA
>NC_046663.1:18778679-18802260 GCF_010883055.1 Belonocnema kinseyi
TATGTTCCGCTGCATACGTTAACGTGGAAGGGTAGTTTTTAAGGAAAATTATAAAGAGGGGGAAATTTTGAAGTGCCATTTAATCAATTTGGAGTTCTAAATCATTTTTGCATTGTTCAAGGTGGTTTTCCAACTTTTAAAACGTTTTTGATTACGAGGGGAGGGTATGTATGACTTAGGGGTAGTTTTTGGGTAACGTATTATACATTATCGGAGAGAAAAAAAGAGAAAAAAATATAAACTAACAGTTTATTTTCAGTTTGATTATTTTTAATGCTTTTTTATACATATATATGTTCTGCTGCATAGATTCATGTGGAAGGGTAGTTTCTCGGGAAAATTATAAAGAGGTGGAAATTTTGAAGTGCCATTTAATCAATTTGGAGTTCTAAATCATTTTTGCATTGTTCAAGGTGGTTTTCCAACTTTTAAAACGTTTTTGATGACGAGGGAAGGGTGTGTATGAGTTAGGGGTAGTTTTTTAGTGACGTATTATCCATTATCGGAGAGAAAAGAAAGAGAAAAAAGTATCAACTAACAGTTTATTCTAAGTTTGATTATTTTTTATGCTTTTTTCATACATATATATGTTCTCCTGCATAGATTCACGTGGAAGGGTAGTTTTTCGGGAAAATTATAAAGAGATGGAAATTTTAAAGTGCCATTTAATCAATTTAGAGTTCTAAATCATTTTTGCATTTTTCATGGTGATTTTCCAACTTTTAAACCTTTTTTGATGACGAGGGGAGCGATAGTATAACTTAGGGGTAGTTTTTGGCTAACGTATTATATATTATCGGAGAGCGAAAAAAGAAGAAAAAAAGTATCAACTAACAGTTTCTTCTAAGTTTGATTATTTTTTATGCTTTTTTCATACATATAAATGTTCGGCTGCATGCGTTCACGTGGAGGGGTAGTTTTGGGGAAATTATAAAGAGAGCGAAATTTTTAAGTACCATGTGATTAATTTGAAGCCCTAAAACATGTTTAAATTGTTGAAGGTAGTTTTCCCATTTTAAAAACGTTTTTGATCACAGGGGGTAGTTGTGTAAGACTTAGACCTAAATTTAACTGATATTTGGGTGAATGTGAAAATATTAAATTTTTTGTTGATAAGATTTGTTTTTAATTTATAGATACTGATTTAAATTTTTTTGTTTGATCACGTCCCATAATAAATGTGGAAGCTCCCAAAACAATTTTGAAATAATTTTTAGCTTTAAGGAACCTTTATGTTAAATCTAATTCTTTTTTTACAATTAGAGTAAAATTGGCAATATCTTCAAGAGAATATTTTTTAAATTAATTTACAAACAATTAATAACATCACGCTATATACATAAGAAATTGGATTTGTACGGCATTCACTATCAGATACACGCAATGTTTAAAAAAGTATAATGAAAACAAACAGATTGCGAAAAAAATATTGAATGAGCGAATCAATAACGAAAGAATTTGATAGAGATCGTTACGTAAATTACCACGACTGTGGGCCAACAATTATCAATAAAATGCACTGTGTTGATCGTCATTAAATTTTTTTCTGCCAATCGCATTTCTGACAATAAATTCTTGGACATTTCTTTAATTTATTTTAATGAGAAATTTGTTTTTAATTTTGTTTTTATTAATTTTTCAAGTTTCATTTTATATATAATCTTATTTTAATTTTTTTTTTAATTTAAATTTTCCTATTATTTTATTAAAAATTTTAATCATAAATCTATTAATATTTAATTAGTTAAATTATTTGTTAAAATTCGGATAATTGTTATTACTATTGCTCTTTTAAAGTGAAATAAAATATTTGATATATTTTCTTTTAATAATTTGTTTGCAATCTGCAGAAACAATTTATATTCAAGACAAGAAATATTTGTGAGCGAAAAAGCTTGAACTAAAAACATATGTTTCATGAGGTTCGATGACTCTAAATTTTATATAAAAATAATTAAATTTTCAACTAAATAAGGTAAATTTTTAAGCAAAATGTAATAATTATATTTTTAGTAAAAAAAAATAAATAAGATTTTTATCAAATGAAATAAATTTTCGAACAGATGATTTTTTAATGAAGCAAGATAAGGAAAATAATAATTTTCAATTAAACGAACTAATTTCTATCCCAAAAAGATGAATTTTTACAAAAATACATGAATTTTCAACCAAATATTTGAGTTTTTAAACGATTTTTCAACCTAATAGTTAAATTTTCAACGAAATAATTAAGTTTTTATTTCAAAAAGACTAATGTTCAACTAAAAATGTATAACTTAAATTTTTACCTGAAATGATTAATTTTTAACAAAGGAAAAAGAGTTTTGAAGAAAACAGTTTAATTTTCAACCAACAAAGATTTTTCAGTCAATAAGAAAAAAATCTCATCCAAAATGCTGAATTTTCAAACCAAAAATATGAATTTTATATCAAAATTATTAAATAAGTAAATTTTAAACTTAAATAAATAAATAAATTTTCAATAAAAAATGGAATGATTACATCTTCACAAAAAATTAATTTTTAACATAATAGTCTAATTTTCAATAAAAGAAACGATTGTAGTGATTAAATGAATGGAAATTGTTTTTTTTTTACAAAAAAGATGAAGTTTTATTTAGTGAGATTACTTTTCTAGCAAAAAGACGAATTTTTAACACTATAGTTGAATTTTCAGTAAAAAAATGACTTTCAACAAAAATAAATAAATTTCCATCCAAATATATGAATTGTTAACTACCAAAATTAAATTTATATAAATAATCAATTTTTCATAAAAATTACGCAATTAAATTTTCAGTTGAAAAAATTAATTTCCAATACAAAAAACAATTTTCAATCAAAGAAATGAATTTTCAACCAAAAACATAAATTTTCGACCAAAGAGGATTAATTTTTTACAAAAAAAATTAATTTTTACTAAAATATCAAAAATTTTCAACCAAATATTTGGATTTTTATAGGAATTTTAAACCTAATAATTGAATTGTTAACAATAAAAATGAATTTTTAACTGAAAAGATGTATCAGTCACCAAGAAGATTGATATTCTAACACAAAAGACGAATTTCCAATAAAATAACAGAGTTTTTAAACAAATAGTTGAATTTATAGTAAAAAAGTTTCCGATAAATGAAAATAAATTTTTAACTAAACAGATAAATTTTCATAAAACATAAATAAATATTTCGTATAAAAATGAGACAGAAAGAAATTCATTTCAATTTTAAAAAAAACTAATTTTCAATCAAGGAAATGAATTTTAAATGAAATGATAAAATAATCCGGAGTTAGTACAGAATTTTTGGTCTGATTTGCAAACAATTTTCAGAAATTTCTATATTTGCAAGAATTTGTACATAATAAGCATTTATAAAAAACTAGTAAATATTAATGTTTACGAAATTCATATCCGTCGTTGGTTAACACATCTCGTATTATTGTAATTTTATAATTGGTGCAATTTGTGACATAATTACAATTTTCTGTGTCATCATTTTAAATTCAGTATACAAAACATTGTCTCATTGAGAAACTGGGATTTCCTATTAATTAATGACTGAGTCAATCGAAAAAAAATTTTCCTTTCTGCATTTTGCTCGTTTATTAAATTATGTAAAATATAGAAGAAGGGCAGTCCATGCTTTTCAAAATCAGTTTTTTTCTCTCTAAATCCCTAGTTTTTTCGGAAGCAAAAAAAATTATCTTAAAATTTGAGCAAAAATGGACCAAATACCGCGAAGTTTTAAAGGATTTGATATGAGAAAAGAAAGTGGGGATTTAAACCCTATAAAGGTTTTTTTTGGGAGCCTAAGTAGTATACCTGTGAGAGTTCTGTTTCAGGGTTCTGTTCCGGGCTAAACAACTGTAAAATCGCGAGTGGTAATTTACCTACAGAAGATAATGATTTATGTCCATGCTAAGAAGACACAAATCGGTAAGGTGCCTTTCAACTCTACAAAATCGATATATCGCATATGTAGCTTAGCACGGACACGAACCATTATCGTCTGTCGGTAAATGGGTGGTGGCGATTTTACTGTGGCTTATAGCTCGGAACAGAACCCTGTTTCAGAATTCTCATAGGTATACAACTAATTTTAACTTGGACTTTCGAACAGAATATGAAAAATTGAAATTGAATGGACTAGCACTGATCTCGTATTTCTTATTATTTTTTTGCGCACATAAAAAAGTGGGCGTAAATTTTCAATCTGGAAATTCCAGAACTTTTCCCTGATTTTTTGGCTGATTAATTTTTCATTTCTTCTGAACATTAATATTTTAAGCAAAAAATTCTAATCTTGAAACATTTTTGATAAAGAATCTTCTTTTTATAAATTGAAGAAAATACATTTATAAATGTTCAATTTACTGATTTAAGCGTCTATTTAAATCGAAAATGTGACAAAAATGAACTAATTTTTAAACTGAAAAGTGACTAAAAATTACTATTGTGAATTAATAATGTAACTAATGTTCTTTTTCATTTAAGAGATTTCAAAAGAATTCAAGTTAAATTTGATAAATTCAAATGAAGTGGAAAAGAATTTGATGAAATGCTTAAAAATTCAAAGTGAGTTCGAACGATTTCAGGATCATTTATATCAAAAACTTAAAAATCCAAATTAAGAAAATTTGATTTTTTTTTAAATTAGGATAAATTCGAATGAATGTGAATAACTTGAAAAAATATTTGAAAATCTCTTCAAATCTTTGAAACCTTACGAAATCTTTACTTCTTAGTAATAAATTCTTTGAATTCAATTAAAAAATTATAAAATCTTGTGAAAATCCTAAAACCTAATAGATGCTATCGGATCGTTTCATGTCTTGCTAAATTTGAGTAAATTCTTTAAAAAACTATGATTATAATTATTTTAATTTATGGTGAGTTACCATAAATTACCTGTAATATTATCATAAATTACCAAAAATTTAATAAATTTCCGGAAATTTATAGAAATGTTTAAAATTGAATTTTGGGTAGTTTATGATAATTTATCATATTTATATGTAAAATACTAAAATGACCAAAAAATTTCCGGAAATTTATAAAAAAGTTTAACATTTAATTTTGAATAATTTATGATAAGTTTCCATATTTACCTGTAAGATTACCATAAATGATCAAAAATTTCCATAACTTCACAAAAATTTATAGGCAGTTTTAAATTAAATTTGGGGAAATTTATGGTCAGTTACCATAAATTACCTGTAATATTACCATAAATTACCTGTAATATTACCATAAATTTCCGCAAATTTATAGACACTTTTAAATTAAGTTGGGGAAAATGTATGGTCAGTTACCATAAATTACCTGTAATATTACCATAAATTACCATAAATTTCACAAATTTATGGAAATTTCGAAAAATGTTTTAAATTGAATTTTGGGTAGCCAATGGTAATTTACCATATATAGCTGTAAAATTACCATAAATGTCCAAACATTTAATAAATTTCCAGAAACTTATCAAAAAAGTTCAAAGTTGATTTTTGGGTAGTTTACCATAATAACCTGTAAAATTACCATAAATGACAAAAAATTGCATATATTTCCAGAAATATATGGTGAGATACCATAAATAATCTGTAATATTATCATAAATTACTAAACATGTTGTTAATTTCCGGAAATTTATAAAAATGTTTAAAGTTGAATTTTGGGTCCTTTACTATATTAACGTGTAAAATTACCATAAATGAACAAAAATTTTCATATATTTCCAGAAATTTATGGTACTTTAGCATAAGTTACCTGTAATATTACCATAAATTATCATAAATGGCATAAATTCCAGGAAATTGTAGAATTCTTTAAAATTGAATTTTGATAGTTAATGGTAATTTACCATATTTACCTGTACAATTGCCACAAACGTCCAAAAATGTCATAAATGTCCGGAAATTTATAAAATATGTTTAAAAGTTGATTTTTGGGTAGTTTTCCATATTAACCTGTAAATTACCATAAATGACACAAAATTTCATATATTTACAGAAATGTAGTGTAAGTTACCATAAATACCCTGTAATATAACCATAAATTACCAAAAATATCATAAATTTCCGGAAATTTATAAAAATGTTTAAAGTTGAATTTTGGGTAGTTTACCATAAATGACCGAAAAATTCCATATACTTCCAGAAATGTATGTTAGGTTACCATAAATTACCTGTAATATTATCATAAATTACCACGAATTACAATTAATATTACCATAAATTACAAAAAATTTCATAAATTTCCGGAAATTTATAGAAATGTTTAAGGTTGAATTTTCGGTAGTTTATAGTAATTTATCATATTTACCTGTAAAATATTACAAATGACCGAAAATTTCTGGACATTTATAAAAATGTTTAAAATTGAATTTTGGATAATTTATGATATGTTTCTTTATTTACCTGTAAGATTATCATAAAAGACCGAAAATTTCCATAAATTTACGGAAATTTATAGACATTTAAAAATTAAATTGGGGCACATTTATGGTCAGTTACCATAAATTACCTGTAATATTACCATAAGTTACCATAAATTGCACACATTTCCGGAAATTTATAGAAATGTTATAAATTGAATTTTGGGTAGTTTATGGTAATTTACCATATTAACCTGTAAAATTACCATGAATGACAAAAAATTTCATATATTTACAGAAATGTATGGTAAGTTATGATAAATACCCCGTATTATAACCAGAAATTACCAAAAATTCCATAAATTACCAAAAATTCCATAAATTTCAGGAAATTCCATAAATTTCCGGAAATTTATAAAAAAGTTTAAAGTTGAGTTTTGGGTAGTGTATTTCGAGAAATCTTTTCAATATTCCTTGTGATTTTTAAAAATACCCTAAATTATATAAAATCCTATGGGACCCCTTCAAATGAAATCGATTCAAAGTTACTTAGAATGTTTAAAAACACCCTAAAGCCATTAAAATCTTTTTTAATACTTTTAAATTATTGAGATCTATTGAAAATACTTTGGAACCTTTTAAAGCTTTTAAAAATGTCCTTGAATTTTTTTAAGTGATCTAAAGTCTTTAAAATCCTTTTAAATGTCTTTAAAATATTAGAATCTATTCCAAATTATTTAGAATTCTCAAAAATACCCTAAGGTCTTTTAAATCCTTTGAAATACCATTACATTATTCAAATCTATTGAAAATGTATTGCAATCTTTTAAAGCTCTTAAAAATTCATTGGAATTCAAAAAAACTACTTAAAAGTATTTGAAATCCTTTTGAATCCCTACGAATATCATAAATCTATTCAAAATTTTCTGGAATTTTTGAAAATACCCTAAAGCCTTTTTGAATAATTGAGGCAACTCTGATTATTCTTGACAGTTATTTTTAGCCCTTCTCACAGAAATTCCCTGACTTTTGCAATTATTTTTTCTAAATCCCTGATTTTCCTGACCAAAAAAATCCTCTGATTTTTTCCTGATTTCTAAGTTTACCATTTCCCTGTTATTTATAATAAGTAACTCAAATTTAAAAATCGTTTCCTCTTGGTAGCAAAATATTTACATTCCTGGACAATTAATTCTATTTTTAGGATTAAAACGGATCCCACTGGAATATTTCCATTTTGTGCGCCTCGAATTCAGGATTTGCAACAACCATCCTTACGTTTTTTTTTTGTGCTACGTGATCGCGATGACGTCTTTCAGCTGAAACTTATTGTAGGAATTTTTAGGTTTTCGGACATTTTCGAACGCCTTTTTCCAAGAAAAAAAACAATAAGATAACAATGATCGCAACCTTCAAGCTAAAATGTTTTTATTATCTGAACAAAAAAGGAAAAGATAAAATTAACATATTTTCTAACGTTTTAAAGATTTTTAAATTCAGCTTAATTATTTTTATTTTTATTTAATTTAATTTAATTATTTAAATTTATTTCCGTTCTTTCTTATTTATTTTTTATTTATTTTCCGTTTTATTTTTCGCCTGGGAAATTAGGAGATTTTTCACAAAAATAGAGCAATAAATTTATTTAAATAAAAATAAATTTTATACTATATGTCTAAACTGATGAATCTTCAATCACAAAAATTAATTTTTATCAAATTGGTTCAACCTTAACCGAGTAGATTGAATATTCAACTAACAAAGATACATTCTGAATAAAAAATGGAATACTCACATTTTCTAAACAAAAAAATTAATTTGCAGCAAAATATTTTAATTTTCAGCAAAAGACAAATTTTTAACTAAAATGATAAGCCATTAATCAATTTAATTAAATGTTTTACAACGTAGTTACAAATTAAATTAAGAGGTTTAATTTTAAATTGAAAGAGATGACATTTTAACTGAAAATATTAATTTTTAACGAAAAAATGAATCTTTTAGCTAGAGCGACGATTTTTCTAAGAAATAGTTAAATTTAAAAAAATAAAATTTAAATAAAAAATAGTTGAATTAATAACAAAATAAGAATTTTTAACAAAATAGTTACATTTTTAGACAAAAAGATCATTTTTAATCAAAATTATCAATCTTCAATCAAAAAAATTAAAACAAGAAATTTTCTAAAAAATAGTACAAGGTCAAAAAAGATACATTTTCAACGAAGTAGTTACATTTTTAGCCAAAAAAAGTGTATTTTCAATTAAAATGATAAATGTTATATCAAAAAAATAAATTTCTGAGTTAAAAAGAAGTTTCTAAAAAAAGTTAAATTTTAATAAAAAAGGCATAAATGTTAATAAAAAATAGTTGTATTTATAAAAAAGACATATTTGCAACATGATAGTTACATTTTCATCCAAAGAAATGTATCTTCAATTAAAATGATTAATTTTCGAGTTAAATAAAAGAACTTTTCAACAAAATAGTTAAATTTTATTAAAAAAATATAAAATTTGAATGAAAAATATTAAAATTTAAATAAAAAATATTAAAATTTATTTTAAATATACGAATTTTCAAAAAAATAAATGATCAGCTAAAAAGATAAATTTTCAACTAAAATTATAAATCTTCAACCAAAAAAACCAATTTTTGGTTGAAGTTAAAAATGTCGAAAACGTTGATTTTTTCAAAAAATAATTCAATTTCAAACAAAAAGGATTAAATTAAAATAAAATGTAGTTGAATGAAGCTACAGACAAAATTGTTAAACTTTGAAGTCAAAAAGACAAATTTTTATAAACAAAGGCAAGTTTTTCAGTTAAAAAAGAAAAAAATTTCAAATTCTTAAATTTTTAGGCCAAAAAGACAATTTTCAACAAAACGTTATATTTTCTACCAAAGAGATAAATTTTACATTAAAATGATAAATCTTTATTAAAAAAAAAATTTATGCTAAAATTACGATTATTTACAAAACAGTTGAATTTCAACAAAAATCGGTGAATTTTAAACAAAATTTTTGACTTTTCAATCAAAAAAGATGTTTCAATCCAGAAAAAAAGAGTGTCAACCTTATTGTTTAATTTTTAAGCTAAAAAATATTTTTCTTCAAGGCAGTTAAATTTTCAATCCGATAATATGATTTGTGAACAAAAAATTAATTTTCTACTTTGTAGTTAATTTTTCTGCCAAAATAGTTGAATTTTCAATTAAAAGAGAAAAATTTTCAAAAATATATTCACATTTTTAGTGAAAGAGATGTATTTTTAAATAAATTAAGAATCTTTCACAAAAAGAATGAATTTTCGAGCGAAAAAGAAGAATATTATATAAATCAAAAGACATGAAGTTTTAATTAAAATTATGAATCTTCAAGCAAAAGAAGGAAATTTTGAGCAAACGACGAATTTTTTACAAAACTCTTAAATCTCAAACAAAAATGATGAATTTTAAACAAAATGTTGTTAAAAACAATTAAACAACGAACAACGTAATAGTTGATATTTCACCCAAAAAAGATATTAATTTTAAATAAAAAATATTTGAATTCGTTCAAAAAAAGAATTTTCAACAAATTAGATTATTTTTCACCCAAAAGAGATCAAATTGTTGTAATTTTAAGAAAAAATATGAATTTTTAATATGATAGTCACTTCCAACCAACCAGTTGAATTTCCAACAAAAAAGATAAGTTTTTCTTGTTAAACAAAATTATTTTTTGACCAAAATTTTTTCTATTTTTCTACCAAAAATCAGCAATTTTCAAGAAAATACATATATTTTTAATCAAATAGTTAC
This sequence comes from Belonocnema kinseyi, assembly GCF_010883055.1. NCBI lineage: Eukaryota > Metazoa > Arthropoda > Insecta > Hymenoptera > Cynipidae > Belonocnema > Belonocnema kinseyi. Next base: position 18,788,855 of record NC_046663.1, read on the forward strand.
ATTATTTACCAAGTTGTTGAAATTTCAAGCCGAAAATAGGACATTTTTACAAAGAAAGTTGATTAAAAAAAAAGTTAATTTAAACTCGAAATAGATTACTTTTTAAGCAGATAGTTTAATTTTCAACAAAAAAAATTATTAACCAAAGGTGAAAACATTTTTTAATCAAATTCTTGAATTTTTAAGTCTAAACGACGAAATTTTAACAAAGTATTTTAATTTTTAAACAAGCGAATTTTGCAACATAAATTCTGTATTTTCAGTCAAATTGAAGTTCATTTCTAATACTTTAAAAATTTTATGACTTTATTTTAACAATGATTTTTTTTAATTTAAGATATTGTTTACACTATTTTTAATTTTTAAAGTGAGTTGCTGGAAGAATAATCCCTAAATATCCACTAATTTGCGAAAAATTCTCCTAAAAATCGTCTATTTTAGATACAAATTATTATTTAATAATAATATCCAATAAATATCCAAAGTAGATTCTAATAAAGTTTGGAAAAATGTAAAACAAAATGAAGATTTTTTGAAACTTTGCAATAAAAATTGGAATTTTTCAAAAGAATTACAGATAAAAAAATACTTTTCTTAAGGTTCGTGGGAAAATTCAAATTTATTTTTTATTAAAAAAATTAATTTAAAGAGAAAATTTAAAAAGATTAAAAAATATTGTCCGAAATTCCAAAAAATAATGCAGGTGAATTTATTCTGCGTTTTAAAATCTTGGCATAAACAAAAAAAAATTCTTAAAGTTTATGTAAAATGGAACAAGTTTTGAAAATATTTTTAGATTTTCCGCTGAAAAACAAGTCCATTCCCTGGTTTGCGATTATGCAAGTCGACATTGCGCGGTTTCGTGCACTCTTTGAGGTAAAGCAACTCCTGGCGTTTTTCCAACGCAGTAAAATGTCCAAGTGAATATTTTTCTTATTTTCTACTATAGTTAGTACTCAATTTTTTCAAAAATTTTAAACTGAACAAAAAAATTTTATTTGGAATTTATAATGTTACACTAGTATTTACTAGTAATAATCGTACGTATAAAACACAATTAAAAATTTTTGAACACGTAGAAAATTTTTTTTTATATTCTTCAAAAATATGAATTTTCAAATGCAAATACTTTTAGGTGTATTTATGAATTCCAAGAGATTTTTAAGAAAAAAAAATATTAATATAACTTCATAAAATAATAATAAATTTTATATTCAAAAGCAGCACATAATAAAACATCATGAATGTTGCAAAATATCTTTAAACAAATTTATTGAGTAAGAAAATCTAATTTTTAAATTTAATTATTTTTTAAAAATGAGTATTTTTTTATTTAAAGTTCAGACTGCTAGACTGTAAATGAAAATGCTTGGTTTAAAATCATTTATTTTGTTTAAAATTTAAATATTTTGTTCATATTTATCTTTTTTTTGAACATTTATATTTTTACGCAAAAAATTTAACTGTATTCTGAAAAATTAGACCTCGTATTATTTAAAGTTCAATTTTTTAGTTGCAAATGGACCACCTGGTTGAAAATAATTTTTTTGTTTATTTAAAACTCAAATATTTCGTTGAAAAAAACTTTTTTTCCTAAAAGTTCACCTCTTCAAGTATGTAATTCATTTGTCTTCTAAAAATTCACCTTTTTGATAAAAAAAATTAAACTATTTTGTCGAAAAAGATATTTTTTGGTTAAAATTTAAGTTTTTAAAATAAATTTGAATAATTTAGGTAGTTTGAATTTTTCCGCGAAGAATGACGTCACTGAGATATAGCCAATCTATGCGTTTGGAAAAAAATGCCGCGAGCAGGGTCAATATTCAAACTTTATTAAGAAAAAAAATGTTTCTTAATCAATAAAAAAATCTTTCTTCTGGGAATATATTATTCTATTATTTTATTAAAAAAAACAATTATTTTCATCGAAACGAAAAATTTAGTTTAATTTCTTCAGGGATTAATTTCACAGACGATAAAAAAGATCATAAAATTTTTAATTTTATAGCCAAAGAGATTAATTTTCCAAAAGGAAAGACGAATTTTTAACAAAATTTTCAACGAAATAGTTAAATTTTTAACAAACAAACAAAAATGAATCGTCAATAAAAAATGTCATAGTTGATATTTTAAACTTAAAAGATTCTAACTTTAAATTAAAACATTTGACTTAAACCAAGAAATACGATTTTTCAACAAAATAATTACATTTTCAAGCAAAACAATAATTTACAACGAAAAAGTTCAATTTAAAAAAAGATGATTTTTTGCACACAAAAAACAACTAATTTTTAACAAGAAATGTTTTTTTAAAGTAGTTGAATTTTAATCCAAAAAAACATTGGATTTGGGACAAAAATTTTACGTTTTCCACCAATAATATGGAAGTTTGTAGAAAATAGTTCAACTTTCAACCAAGCAGTATTTGAATTATCATTTTGATTTTCAAAAGCATTTTCAAAAAAATTTTAAAATTTTTAACTAAGAAATCAGATTTTCAACTAAGAAATCAGACCTTTAACTAATAAAATATATTTTTAACGATATAGTTCAACTTTCAAGCAAATAATAAAATTTTCAACCCAGAGGACTAATTTTCCATTAAAAATGACAAATTTTCAATAAAAAACACAAATGTTTAAGAGAACAGTGAATTAAAAAAAAAATTAACTTAAAGAAATTAGTGTAGTTTAAAAAAAATAATTGAATTTTGAACAAAAAAGTTGAATATGACCAAACATGAATAATTTGCAATAAAATAATTTAATTCTTAGCCAAAAAATATTATCTTTTAATTAAGAAGTTGATTTTTTAACTAAAAAGGATCATATTTCCACTAAAAGAGATAAATTTTTAAACCAATCAGACAAATTTTCTACAAGAAAGTTGAATTTTAAACCCAAAAATATGCAATTTTAATTTTCAATTCGAAAATATAAACTTTTATGAAACAAGCTAATTATTAACTAACCAGTTGGATTTTAAACTAAAATGATAAATTTCTAACCAAAAATAAAATTTTTTAATTTTCGGTTAAATAAATCGATGTTAAGTAAAACGATTTTTTTTTAATAGTTTAACTTTTAATCAAATAGTAGAATTCTTAATAAAGAAAATTTATTTTCCACCAAAGAAGACGAATTCGCAACAAAATGAAATATTTTATTTTGTATTTTTAAACGTAATTATTTTTGTTTGGTCAAAAATTAATTTTTCTGAGAATTTAAGTATTTTATTTTTGTTTAAAAATTTATCGTTCGTAGTTGGATATTCAACTATTAAATTTTTTATTAAATTTTTTAAACATTCATTTTATTGGTAGAAAATTGAACTTTTTGTGGAAAATCTCTACTTTTTGGCTGAAAATTAACTTTTTTAACTGAAAATTTAACTATTTTATCTGTTGTTCGAAATTATTGTTTTTAGCTGTGAATTCAATAATTTAAATCAAAATTAGTATATTTTATTGTAAATTCGACTTTTTTCATTGTATTGGATGAAAATGAGCTTTTTTAACTGAAAATTGAACTATTTTATTTTTTTGTTACAAATTTTTTTCCGTTGAAAATTCATTTATTTTATTAAAAATTTGTCTTTTTGGATGAAAATTTTGATTGGAGGTTCATTCTATTGGTTGAATATTGAACTTTTTCTTCGAATTTTTTTTTCTTAAAAAATTAATATTTTTAAGTGAATATTTAACTACTTTACTTTTGGTTACAAATTTATCGTTTTTAATTACTACCCGGAATTATTCCAAAAAAATATTAAAAATTTACATTGAGAATTAATTTTATAAAATGAAAATTCAACTACTTGAGATGACCTACTTGGTTTAAACATTTAATTTATTGGTTGAAGATTAAACCCTTTTTGTGGATAATTCGCTGTACAAAACTGAAACTTTTGGATCCCCCAGAATCTTTAAATAGTTAAATTTTTAATTAAGAAGATTAATTTTATGATAAAAAGATACATTTTTATCAAAACTGTTAAATTTTCAATTAAAAACGATAAATTTGTAAATAAAAGTAAAGTATTAAACTTTCAGTTAAAAATAATAACTTTTTACAAAAAAAATTAATTTTGAAAAAAAATTTCAATATTCAACTAATATAATTAACCTTCGATCAAAATTTTCATTCAAAAAGACGAATTTTCAGCAAAATAGATGCATTTCCAACGAGAAACAAATTTTAACAAAAAAAAGTTCAATTTTCAGTTAAAAAAGCTAATTTTCATCCAAAAAAATATTGACAACAAAATACACTAATTTCGATTAAAATTCTTGAATTTACAACTAAAAACAATAAATTTCAAACAACAGATAAAATAGTTCAATTTTCAGTTAAAAAAGTATACCAATAAAATAAATGTTTAAAAAATTCAATAAAAAATGTAATAGTTGAATATCCAACTAAAAACGATAAATTTCTAACTGAAAATAAAATACTTAAATTTTCAGTTAAAAATTATAATTTTTAAACAAACAAAAATAATTACGTTTAAAAATGAAAAATATCTATATGTATAGATGATGTGACACTTTTCACATAAGTGGAAAGAAATGACGAAATGACGCATCATTGTAATCGGTTATGCACTCGTGGAGATAAGAGAAAAGAAGGAAGAGAAATTGCGTCATTATTATTATCTTCATTAGAGGTTATTAGCGAAGGTCAATGTTATGACATAAAATCACCATAGAATATTGTTAAAAATATTTTTTAACAAATTTGTAAAAATTTTTACGATAAATAATTTTTATTATTAACATTTTTTTTACCTTGCATAGTTTGAGCAAAAATAGTATTTTTTGAATACAATTTTTCACGATATAAACCAAAAACAGTGTGTTATGTAAAAAAAAGTTTGAGGCAAATTTATAGATTACCATTAAAAAAATTCTTTTTCCCTTACTTTAAAAAAAAATACACTTTTTTTCCTTTTACGCTTAAATGCAAATTGGATCAATAGAACCCGATAAGAAAACCCAAATATTTTTGGTTGAAACGTCCACTATTATATTTTTGAAAAAAAAATTTTCCTGACAAAATTTAATTTAAAAAAGTTTATTTTATACAAATTCATTAAAAAATTATATTTTTGGTTAAAAATTTCATTATTTTGTTAAAAATAATTTTATTAGGCGGTAATATTTTCTCGTCGAAAGATCAATTTTTTTGCCGAAAGTTCGGCTTTATGCATGGAAAATTCATCTTTTTGGTAGAAATTTTATCTTGGTTTAAAAGTCACTTTATTCTTAAAAATATACCTTTTCTCTGGTAACATTTTACAATAATATTTTTGTTAAAAATGCAACTTTGTTTAGTTAACATTATTTATTTTTTGCTTGAAAATTTAATTATTTTGTGGAGATTTCAAAAAAATTTTGTTCCGATGATAATTCCAATAATTTGTTAAAGATTCATCTTTTAATTGAAAAGTTAACAGTTCAATAAAAAATTAAATGATTTATTTGAAAATTAACTTTTTTATGATAATTTAACTAATAAAAATGAAAAATTAATTTCTTTACAAAACGGTCATGTTTCTCGGTCGAAAATTCAATTGTTCAGCTGAAAATTATCTTTTATGCTGAAAATTGATCTGATCGAGATTAAAGTCTACAATTCTATTTTTGGTAAAAATGTATCTGTTTTGGTTAATATATGAATTGTTGATTTTTTATTAAAATCATTTAATTTTCAACCATAGAAGGTAAAGTTTTTTATTTTAGATAAAAATAGTAGTATTTATCCAAAAAGAATATTTTTTAGAAAACTAATTGACTTGTTCACCCGAAAATATCATTTTTCAACCAAAAAATCAATTTTCAACTAAACATCTGAATTTTTAAAGAAAATAGTTTAATTTTTAAACAAACAGAATGACTATTCAATAAAATTGTTGATTTTTAAAGATAATTATTTAATTTCTATATATTAAAAATAAATTGTTAAATTTTCCATAAAATTTTTGAATTTATCCATAAAAAGGAATTTTCAATAAAAGTAGTTAAATTTTCTATTTATAAAAATATTTCAGTCAAGAAATTTTTTTTAACAAAGTTGTGGAATTTTCAACCCAAAAAAATAAATTTTTGACCAAAAAGGATGACTATTTAACTAACTTGTTGATTTTTCAACAAAATCATTCATATTTTAACCATGAAAGATGCACTCTTTAATTTTGAATGAAAAATAGTTGAATTCATCCAAAAAGACGAATTCCCAACAAAAATGTTGATTTTTCAATTTAAAAAAATCTGTCAGTTAAGAAACATTTTTTAAAACCAAATTCTGAAATTTTCAACCCAGAAAAATTAAATTTCAAACAAAGGAATGACCTTTTCGCCAAATTGTTGATTTTGCAACAAAATTATTCAATTTTCTACCATAAACAATTGTAACCATGGAATATAAATTTTTCAATTTTACGTAAAGAAAAGTTAAAATAATCCAAAAAGAGAAATTTTTCACAACATATTTGATTTTTCAATTTCAGAAAATCTTTCAGGCGAGACAATTTTTTTTTAATTAACTTTTTTAATTTTACATAAAAATATTTACTTTTATCCAAAAAGAAGAAAATTGATATTTTTTAAATCTTGAAGTAAAGCCAAAAAAATTCAATCAAATTATGTAATTTCCAACCCAGAAAGATGAATTTACAACAAAATAGCTCATATGTCCATTTTCTTAAAAAAATTTTGAGTTAAGTAAACAATTTTCTACCAAATTGTGGAATCTTTTAACCAGAAAAATGAATTTTTAACATCATATTTTAATCTTCAAGAAAAAAGAATGACTTTTGAAAAAAAAATTTATTTTCAAACAAAATTATTCTATTTTCAAGCATGAAAAATTCATTTTTTAATTTTACATAAAAAATAGTTGACTTCATTAAAGGCGAATTTTGCACAAAATAGTTGATTTTTCAATTAAAAAAAAGCTTTCAGTCAAGAAAAATTTTTTAAATTAAATTATGGAATTTTCAAACTAGAAACATTAATTTTCAACTAAGGGAATGACCTTTTAATTACATTGTCGATTTTGCAATAAAATTATTCACTTTTCAACCATGAAAATTTTTAACCATGAAATATAGATTTTTTTATTTCATGTGAAAAAAGACATTTTTTAAAAATTGAATTTTTGTTTTTTACATAAAAGAAGTTATTTTCATCCAAAAAGAAGAATATTTTTAATTTTTTTAAATCTTGCAGTAGATCCAAAAAAAATGGAATCAAATTATATAATTTCCAGCCCAGAAAGACAAATTTTCAACAAAATGTTTCCATTTTTTTAAATTTTTGAGTTGAGTAAAAAATTTTCTACCAAATTGTGAAATTTTTTAACCAAAAAGATGAATTTTCAAAATCATGGTTGAATTTTCAACCAAAAAGAATGACTTTTGAACAAAATTTTTCATTTTCAAACAAAATGATTCAGTTTTCAACCAAAGAAGATTCGCTTTTTGATTTTACATAAAGAAATAGTTGAATTCATAAAAAGGCGAATTTTGTACAAAATAGTTGATTTTTCAATTAAAAAAAAAACTTTCAGTCAAGAAAAAATTTTTAAATTAAATTATGGAATTTTCGAACTAGAAAAATTAATTTTCAACTAAGGGAATGATCTTTTAATTACATTGTCGATTTTGCAACAAACTTATTCAATTTTCAACCATGAAAACTTTTAAACATGAAATATACATTTTTTTATTTCACGTAAAAAAAAGACATTTTTTAAAAATTGAATTTTTGTTTTTTACATAAAAAAAGTTAATTTCATCCAAAAAGAAGAATATTTTTTATTTTTTAAATCTTGCAGTAGATGCAAAAAAATGGAATCAAATTATATAATTTCCAGCCCAGAAAGACAAATTTTCAACAAAATGTTTCCATTTTTTAAAATTTTTGAGTTGAGTAAAAAATTTTCTACCAAATTGTGAAATTTTTTAACCAAAAAGATGAATTTTCAAAATCATGGTTGAATTTTCAACCAAAAAGAATGACTTTTGAACAAAATTTTTCATTTTCAAACAAAATGATTCAGTTTTCAACCATAAAAGATTCGCTTTTTGATTTTACATAAAGAAATAGTTGAATTCATAAAAAAATACGAAGTCTCAAAAAAATGTTGATTTTTCAATTTAAAAAGATCTATTAGGCAAGAAACATTTTTTAAAACCAAATTGTGAAATTTTCAACCGAGAAAAATTAATTTTCAACCAAAGGAATGGCCTTTTCACCAAATTGTCGATTTTGCAACAAAATTAATCAATTTTCATCCTTGAACATTTGTAACCATAAAATATAAATGTTTTAATTTTACGCAAGGAAGAGTTAAAATAATCCAAAAAGTGGAATTTTCAACAAAATATTTGATTTTTCAATTTTAGAAAATATTCTAGTCAAGAAAATTTTTTTTTAAATTAAATTTTTGATTTTTACATAAAAATAGTTAGTTTGATCCAAAAAGAAGAATATTTATATATTTTAAATCTTGCAGTGAAGCCATCAAAATGTCGATCAAATTATGTAAATTCCAACCCAGAAAGATGAATTTTCAACAAAATAGTTCATATTTCCATTTGTTTTAATTTTTGAGTTGAGTAAATAATTTTCTACCAAATTCTGGAATTTTTTTAACAAAAAGATGAATTTTCAAAATCATAGTTGAACTTTCAACTAAAAAGAAGAACTTTTAAACCAAATGATTCAGTTTTCAACAATGATAGATTAATTTTTTAATTTTACATAAAAAATAGTTGAATTCATAGAAAAAGACGAATTTTCGACATATTAGTTGATTTTTCAATTAAAAAAAAAAACTTTCAGTGAAGAAAAATGTTTTAAACTAAATTGTGGAATTTTTAACCCAGAAAAATTAATTTTCATGAAAAAACTAATTTTTATGAAAGTTTTTGATTTTTTAACAAAACCATTTAATTTTCAACCATCAAAGATAAACTTATTGATTTAAAAAAAATAGTTAAAGTAATCCAAAACGAGGAATTATTAAAAAAATAATTAATTTTCGACCAAAAAGAATAACCTTTAAAAAAATTTTGAGTTCTCAATAAAACTATTAAATTTTCAAGTAATTAATAGAATTTTTAACGATGAAATATGAATTTTTTAATTTCACGAAAAGAATAGTTAAAATCATCCTAAAATATGAATTTTCAACTAAATATTTGATTTTTCAATTTTAAAAAATATTTCGGTCCAGAAAATTTTTTTAAACAAATTTTGGAATTTTATATTGAAAATAGTTAATTTCATCCAAAAAATAAGAATTTTCAACAAAATAGTTGATTTTTCAATAACAAAAGACGAAGTGTCGCTCATTAAAAAAATAAAAAGGTTAAAAAGTGCAATGTACTTTCGTAAAATAACCTTGCCAAGGCCGGCTGGTATTACTTGAGATCGTTACATAAAGAAAGACTCATGCTCTTGAGAATTAAGGCCTTCCTTCTGAAGCTTTCTGAATGACGCTGAATCATTTACTCGATAATAAATTCCCTTAGAAACGAGATTTTTAGCAGAAAAAAAGAATATTTATTTAGATAATCTGGAATTTAAACATTTTTAAACAGTTTAAAAAATGTTTTTGTTGTATTTTTTGCATCATTATTCATTCTTGAAAAAAAATAAAAGTTGATATTTCAACCTAAACAAAATAAGAGGTTTCAACAGGATTGTTACATTTTTAACCAAGGAGATAAATTTTCAACAAAATAATTAAAATTAAGAACAATAGTTAAATTTTTAACGAAGTATTAAAATTTCAACCTTTTTGCAACAATAAATAAAATAATTAAAATAAATAAAAAATTCGCCACATAGTAAATTTTCTTTGAACTTGAAAATATTACGTTTTTATGGAAGGAAAGCTTTTAATTGAATTAATTTATTTTTAAGTTTATTTTTTAATTAAAAGGATATATTCTTAACCGAAAATGGAAATTAAACTTAAATAAATAATTAAAAAATCAATATTCAAAAAATAAAAATTTGTCAGTCAACAGAGAAAAAAATGTTGCCCAAATTGTTGAAATTTTAATCCAAGAAGATGAATTGTCAACTGAAAAAGATCAGTTTTAAATAGAAAATTTAAAAAGTTGCATTTCTAGTTGAAAAAATTAATGTTGACCAAAAACAAAAACGAATTTTTGACTAAAGTGTTGAATCTTAAAAAAAATTTACATACTAGTTCAACCTTCAACCAAGTAGTTCAATTTTCAACCAAAAAGATGAATTTTTAATAAATAATGTTATAGTAAATTATTGAATCAAAAGCATTTTTATTTCAAATTAAGAACACTTAACTTTAAAAGAAAAAGACGAATTTGCTATAAAATAGTTTAATCTTTAACAAAATAATTTAATTACCAAAAAAAAAGTTAATAAAAAAAAGAATTTTCATCAAAATAGTTAAATTTGTAACCAAAGAGATGAATTTTCAACTGAAATAATAAATTTTCCAACCGAATAAACGAATGTTTAATAAATAATTATTTTACATTCAAGAAAGAAAATATATTTTATTTACAATGTAGTACTTTTAATCAAAAAATGAATTTTAAAGTAAAAAAATCAATTTTCTTAGAAAAAAAGAACAATAATTTTCAATCAGTTTTATTTTTCATATTACTTTGTCTAAACTAGACTTACGCAAACTTTCAACCAGAAAGGGTGACTTCTTAACTAAATTCTTGAATTTGTAACAAAATAGTTTAATTTTAAATTAAATAAATGAATTTTCAACTAAAAAGATCGATTTTATACAAAAAGAGAATAGGTACATTTTAATTTTAATAAAATTAATTCTGTACAAAAAAATGAATTTTTAATAAGTTAGCAACAATCTCAACTTAAGAGATTAATGTTTAACCAAAATAATGCATCTATAACCAAAAAATTAATTTTGAACAAAGTAGTTCCATTTTTGACCAACCAATTTTCTGTAAATAAAGACGAATTTTTAACAGAAAAGTAACATTTTTAACTAATAAAATAAATGTTTGACAAAGTTTAACAATTTTGTAACAAAATACATGAATTTTCTACCAAATAGTTTAATTTTCAATTTGAAAAAATCAATTTACAACGAAAAATAAAATATTTAAATATAAAGTTTAAATAATAAATTTATAACAGAAAAATGAATTTTCAACAAAATACTTGAATTTATATCGAAATAGTTTAATTTTGAACTCAATGCTTTTTCAAGCTAGAATTCTCATTTTCTATAAAAAGAGACATTTTATTTAATAATAATTAAATTTTCAATTCTGCCATTTTGAACTAAAAAATTATTTTTTAAATAAAAATGGAATAGTTAAATTTTCTGTTTAAAAACTTAATTTTTTAACTAAAAGAAAAACGAATTTTTAAAAATATAGTTAAGCCTTCAACCGAAAAATTAAACAAAAAGTCTCTCGCCAAATCGTTGAATTTTTAAGTAAAAACATGAAATTTCAACTAAAAAAGATCAATTTTGAAAGAAATTAATTTTTAAATAAAAAAAAAGAAGAAAATTTTCAACAAAATAATTGAAAACTATTTGGATTAGCTTTTTGAGTTACTCCAAAGCAGCTGGATTACTCTGGATTACAGATTACTTATATGAATTTCCAAAATTATTTTAAAGTACTTGGATTTTTAATAAATTATTACCCTGGATTACAAGTGAATTACTTGAATTGCCGGGATTACTCCGAATTTTCCGTGTTATAAGTGGATTACACCGTCTTATGAGTTTATCACTCTGGATTAGAGATAAATTACTCCAGAATGTAACTGGAATACAAGTGGATTACTTCGTTTACAAGTTTTTTAAAGGTAGATTAGAAGTGGATTACTCCAGGTTATGACGGATTACAATTGGATTACTACAAATATTATTCTCTGCATTACAAGATGATTAATCCAAAATATATGATTACCCCGAGTTACTCTTAACTACAAGTAGATTACCATGGATTACTCCCGATAACAAGTGGATTACTCTGAATTAGAACAGGATTACTGATGATTATGAGTTTAGTTAAAAACTGGTTTACTCCGTCTGAATAGTGGATTACTCTTCAATACTGGGATTAATCCGAATTATTTGAATTACCATGGATTAAGTGTAGATTAGTATGGATTATTTACTCTAGTTTAGAACTGAAATGTCAGTTTAGAGCCAGTTAAGAACTACTTTACACGGGATTACAAGTGGATTACTCCATAATATATGATTACTCCGAGTTTCTATTGACAACTAGGAGATAATCATGGATTACTCCCAATCACAAGTGGATTACTCTGGATTAGAACAATATTGAGGCGGAATATAAGTAGAATACTCCAGATTAGAACGGGTATACTCTAATTTAGAACCGGGAATATCTCGAATTACTCCGGATTACATGTAGATTAATATGGATTACTCTGAATTCGAACTTAATTTCTCCAATTTCAAGTGGATTACTTCAGGCTAGAACTGGACAAATTGATTACCATTGGATTATTTGGATTAAAGGGGTTTCATGCTAAGTTAAAACTAGATCGAAGGTGGATTACTTCGAATTACATGTGGAATACTCCGGAATACTAGGATTTCTCCAAATTACTTGAATTATTGTGCATTAAATGTCGATAATTATTGATTATTGAATCTGGTTTAGATTACAAGTCAATTATCATGGATTACTCCCGATTAATAGTGGATTAAGTAGAATCAGGACAGGATTACCCCGGATTACGAGTAGATTAATCTAGATGAGGACGAAAATACGCTAATTTAGAACAAGGAATATCCCGAATTACTCCGAATTACAAGTAGATTATTCTGGATTACTCCGCATTCGAACCTAATTTCTCCACTTTCAAGTGGATTACTTCATGCTATAACTGGACTACTTCAGTTGTAACTTGGATTACTCTATATTAAAAGTTATTCCATCTGCCAAGTTTACTACTCTGGATTTAAGCTGCATCACTTCAGATTACAACTGGATTACCATTGGATTATTCCGATTACATGGGTTTCATGCTAAATTAAAACTAGATCGAAGGTGAATTACTTCGAATTACATTGCATTACTTTGGAATACTAGGATTACTCCAAATTACTTGGATTACTCTTCATAAAATGTAGATTATTATGGACTATTGGCTCTGGTTTAGATGATAAGTCAATTATCATGGATTACTCCCAATTACTAGTAGATTATGATGAATTAGAATAGGATTACTTCAGATTACAAGTAGATTACTACAGATTAGACTCGGAGTACTCCAGTTAAGAACTGAATTACTCTGGAGTAAAAGTGGAATTCTCCGTTACACTTGGATTACTCCTAATTACTTCGAACTACAAGTAGATTATTCTGGATTACTTCTGAAT
>NC_046663.1:18802360-18861244 GCF_010883055.1 Belonocnema kinseyi
GGATTCGAACTAAATTTCTCCAATTTAAAGTAGATTACTTCATGCTATACCTGGACTACTTCAGTTTCAACTTGGATTACTCTATATTAAAAGTAGATTACTACAAAATACTCAAATTCCTTCGGATTACAAGTAGATTATCGTGGATTATTCCGCCTGACAAGCTTACTACTCTGGATTTAAGCTGTATCACTTCAGATTACAACTGGATTACCATTGGATTATTCCGATTACAGGGTTTTCATGCTAAATTAAAACTAGATCGAAGGTGGATTACTCCGGAATACGAGGATTACTCCAAATTACTTGAATTGCTCTTCATAAAATGTAGATTATTATGGATTATTGGCTATGGTTTAGATTACAAGTCAATTATTATGGATTACTCCCGATTAATAGTACATTTTGTTGAATCAGAACAGGATTACTTCAGGTTAGAAGTAGATTACTACAGATTAGACTCGGAGTACTCCAGCTTATAACTGAATTACTTTGGAGTAAAAGTGGAATTTTCCGTTATACTCGAATTACTCCTAATTACTTCGAACTACAAATAGATTATCCTGGATTACTCCTGAGTAGAACTGGATTACTCTGAATCAGAACTGGATTATTCTAGATTACAAGTAGATTATTCCAGATTACAGGTACATTAGTACAAATTAGAACTCAATTATACTGGATTACTTTAAATTGCATGTTGTATATCGTGGATTACACTCGATTTTCTGGATTACACCGGATTACCATTTTAGTTCATCAAAATAATGAAAATAAAGTGTTTAATACCAAAAAAATTGCTCACCAGTAAGGCAATATTCGGCAGTATCAGGAGATCATCTTCTGCACCTGCACTTAGTTCCGGAACATATTCTAGTGGATGAAGTGGAATGGCAGTCAGGGTACCATTATCATTGAATGTCACGTTTCCGTGCTCCATGAGTTCCCTATGATAAAAAAATGTTTTTATTTAATATATAAACGGCAAAAATTTGTAGGTAAAAAAATCATGAGCTAGGTCTCGGATACAAGAAAAAATTAAATGTTTAATCGTATATCTATAAGAAATATATGCAATTAAAAAAAAATTTATGGACAGTTTGAATTTTTTTACTAACAGTTCCTGAAAATTTCAGACTTGAATTTAAAAAGGAAAAATTCAGTTTTGCGATTTGATTGATATAATTTATAAATTCGCAACTCGAAGGATTCGAAACCTGGAAGATTGCTGACTCACCAGCTTCTGAAGGTAAACCGAGATTGCGTCACACGTAACGTGCTTCACACACGCACCGCGATTCACACACGCACCGAGCTTCACACACGCATCGAGCTTCACACACTCACCGAGCGTGTGAAAGCGTATGCGCGGACCCCGTGCAGCCAATCCTAGTTCCCACTAAAATTTTGTTCCCAATTTTAGTAAAAGTTAATCCTTTTTGGTTGAAAATTCAAAGTTTTTATTTCATATTCGTCTTTTCGGGTTAGTTATTTTGGTAGAAAATTCAACTATTGGGTTAACCATTCCATTATCTGTTTTAAAATTCAAATATTTAGTTGACAATTAAGTGCTTTGTAGATAAATTATATTTTTGTTTGAAAGGTCAACTAATTTAGTTGAAAATTAACTTTTCTGCCCAAGATTCAACTATGTGGCTTAAAAATTAAATTTTTATTTAAGAATTAATTTTTTTGTAGAAAGTTTATTTATTTTGTTAAATAGTCGTTTTTTTTGTCGAAAGTGTAACTTTTCATTGAAAATTCGTCTTTCTAGATAGAAAAATCATCTCTTTTGTTTAACGTATTTTATTATTTGTTTCAAGATTTAATTATTTTGTTGCAAATGCAATAGTTTTTGTAAAATGTTTTATTTTTTGTTTTAGGATTTAATTATTAATTTTTTTCATTATTAAATTTTTAATTAAATTTTGTATTGAAAGTTAATATTTTCGTGTTGAAAATTCAATGGTTTTATAAGAAATGCTTACTTTTTGCTTAAAAATATAACAGTTTGGAAGAAAATTTAAACCGTTTGGTGAAGAATTAGCTGTTTGGTTGAAAATTAACCTTTCAGATTATTTTTTAAAACTTTTTTGGTTCAAATATTAATTATTTTGTTGAAAATTCATATTTTTTATTTGAAAATGAATGGTTTTGTTAAGAATTAATTTATTGCTGAAAATTCAATTGCTTTGTTGGAAATTTATATTTTAGGTTTAAAATGCATCTTTTTCAATTGAAAATTAAACAATTTGGTAGAAATTTTAATTTTCTGGTTGAAAATTCAACTATATTCTTAAAAATTCGCCGTTCTCGTTCGAAAATTCAAGTGCTTGTTGGAAAATTCGCCTTTTTCGAATTGTTTTTGATTTGAAATTTTAATATTTTTTTTGAAACATTAACTATTATATTTTTGGTTAAAAAATCATCTTTTTTGGTTGAAAAGTCAAATACTTGATTGAGAATTAAACTACATTGCTAAAAAAATTAATTTTTTTTGTGTTCGTGGATTTATAATTTTAGTTGAAAATTGATCTCTTTGGCTGAAGATTTAACCAGTCCTTAAAAAGGTTTTTTTTTGGTTGGAAAGTAATTGTTTTAACTGAAAAGTTACGTATTCCATTTTTGCTTAAAAATCTATCTTCCTTAGTTGAAAATTAAACTATTTCTTTGAAAATTATGACTTCTATAGAATTAGGACGCATGACGCAACCTGATGCAACTAACGCGCTGAGAGTGCGGACCTTGAGCTGCTTGTCATGCTTGACTGAGCACGTCATCTCTTTCGCTCCCATGGCTCCTCTTATTAAAAAATTCCGGAGACTATCAGTTCTATGAATATCGAAAATCGGGGTTTCTTATACCGGGAGTTAAGTCTAATTTTACAGATAACATTTTAAAAACAAAAACTTACTTGTAAACATATGGACCAACTTCTTGGAATTTCAACTTCTTGTCTATACCAGCAATGTATTCCTCATGATTGGTGACATTAAAGAGATAAACCTTGAGGTACAAATCGACAGGTGCTAACCTCCAAATATCGAAGATTTCCCCACCCTCTCCGAAAGTCACTTTATACTTGAAAATTAATTCATATGGATTGAAGACCAGAAACAAGCATCCAGATGCAAGTCCCAGAAGGCCCAAGGTCATCAGTATGAATGTACCTGTAATTAGAAATCGTACATTTTAAAGAAATTATTTTTTTAATGCTAATTGAAGAAATTAAAATTTTGTCGTATTTTATTCGTCAGTACAAAAGACTCCTTCTGATAGGTTTGGCGGCAGCATTTGGCAATCCTCCAGTTGCATGAGGGGAAGTTGGGTAGTGGGGGTAGAGCAAAAAGGTAGACGGCGATCCAATGGGTTGTGGATGGCTAGTGCCTATTTGATCACCGTCTACCTGTTTGCTCTACCCCCACTACCCAACTACTCACGCAGCTGTGGGATCGACAGATAAACTACCACTTACCGGAGGCAGCAGTGGGGTCAATAAGGAATAAAATACGAAAAATTTGAAAATTACCAGTGCTTTTTTAGGACATGGAACTGTTATAAAGTAATAAATCGAGGGTCCCTATCTAAATATTTTAGTTTTTAACTTTTCAGATACAGTGTATTTTAGAAAATTCTGTGATTGTAACTGAAAACTAGGTAATGAGTAACTGAATTTTCCTACGTTTTTTAAGGAATCAATGTTATAATCAGAGAATAACTGTAATTGTTAAGGTCTTTTCAGACTAGACGGAGATTTGAATTCAATTTTTTTTTGTTTAAATTAAATTAGAAAAAAATATCTTCTCTGCGTTGGGAATCGAACCACAAACCCTTACATTCCTGGTTTAATGCTTTTCCCATAAGCTGCTAGAAAGATCGACGGAAGAATTCTTTTAAAAATACACGCACTATTTTTCCAGGTGTTACAATTTAAATTTTTCAAGGAATCTGTATTATCATTAGAGAATAAAATAAATTCTTAACGTCTTTTCAGACTAGATGGAGCTATCTGTTTTAGTTGAATCTTTTTATTTGACTCTTAAACTATTTCGTTAAAAATTAATTTTTTGACTGAAAATTTAGTTATTCCATTTATGATGAAAAATTAAAAATTCAACTATTTTTTATTAAAAACTTTTGTTGTTGAACTTTTTTTAAAACTTTATTTTATAAACTTTACAGATTTTTCTAAGTTTTTAAAATTATTTCTTAATTTATGAATTTTTCTCAATTTTATTAAATTATTTTTCAATTTATTAATTTTATAAAATTCTAAACTTTTCAAACATTTTCTTAAATTAAGTATATTTGAACTGAAAAACTGAAAATGTAACTATTCCATTTTTTATTAATTTTTTAAGTTATAGTTTAAAATTTTATTATTTGGTTAAAAATTCATGGATTCGATTGAAAACTCGTCTTTTTGATAGAAAATTAATCCTCTTGGTTAACAATTTTTCCGTTTGTTTAAAAATATTTGGTTGAAAATTAATCTGTTTTAGTTGAAGATTCAGTGAATTTGTTAAAAATTCCTCCTTTTTCAAAATTCATCAATTTGGTATAAAATTAAAATATGTGGTTGAAAATGAACTTTTTTATTTATTTTTATTTTTATTTATTTTTATTTTTACTATTTTCTTGATAAATTTAACTAGTTGATAGAAATTTATCTTTTTTGTTGCAAAACTTCCTGAGAATTTAATTTTTTTAGTCAAAAATTTAAACACTTGGTTGAAAATTAACTTTTCTGATTGAATTTAATATTTTCGAATAAAAGATTCAAGTGCTTTGCGGAAAAATTATCTTTATTTTGAAACTTCCCAAATTTGCTAGAAACTAAAACTATTTGGTTAAAAATTATTTTACTTTTTAAAAGCTTATACCTTTAGTTAAAAATTCTTCTTTATTTGATGACTTAATTTAACGACAAATGATTTATTTGACTTGTTGACAAATTGATTTATTGTTATCAGGGTCGACAATATCGTTAATCATATCAAGGAAAAGATTGTGCTTCACATTCGCTATTAGATTTTTCTCGAAATAAAACTTGTTATCCTTCGAAACAATTTTAAAAGAGGATAATAATTTTATTCAGAGCTAAAAAACAGTTTTTTTTTATTATTCTTATGAGTATGGAATCTTACAAACAATTTTGCTGGAAAATTTTCAACTCTCTAAAGCCGACAAGTTTTCTACCAATATTTTTAAAATAAGTTTCATCATTCAGCTGGACCGAAAAATCAGTAAATTTATTTTTTTTAAGAGGAATTTCACAAATTTTCAGCAAAAAATTTTTTTTATTTATCTCTTAAATTCTAAGATATAGTTTTGAAGACATAAACAAGTTTAAATTAAAAGCGTTTGAATTTGAAAATTTTTTATTGAAATAACGTTTAAATTGATCCACTATAAATATAAGTTCAGTCATGATTTTTAAAGTCAACTATAGTGCTAGTACTAAAAATTGAACAATAATAAATTATTTTACAAGATAATTCATGAAATTAAAAATCTTTTTTTGCCGTTGAAAATTAATTTTTAACTGAAAATTTCACTTTCTAATCTTAAGTGAAAATTTTGTCCATTTTTAGTTGAAAATCTAATTTTTTTGTTTGAATGCATTTCCTTTGGATACAAATTTAACGATTTTGTTGAAAATTAGTTTTCTTCTTGTTGAAAATTGATATTTTCACTTGAAAATCCAACTTATTGGTTGAAAAATTGATATTTTTAGTTGGAAGATTCCATTTATTTGTTGAAAATTGATCATTTTATTTGAAAATCCAATTTTTAAGTTGAAAATTTATATTTTTGGTTTATTATCCATTTTTTGGTTAAAAACTGATATTTTTAGTTGAATATCCAATTTTTTGGTTGAAAATTGATATTTTGGATTGAAAAACCAATTTTTTTGCAAAATATGAATATTTTTAGTTAAAAGTGTAAGTTTTCTGGTTGAAAATTAATTTTTTAAGTTTAAAATCCAATTGTTTTGTTAAACATTTATATTTCAAGCTGTAAATTCAATTTTTTGGTAAACATTATTATTTTTAGTTAAAAATTCAATTTCTTGGTTCAAAATTAATATATTTAGTTGAAAATCCAATTCTTTTGTCGAAAAATGATATTTTTAGTTGAAAATACAATTTTTGAGTTTGAAAATTAATATTTTTAGTGGAAAACACTATAGCTGTTTGGTTAAAAATTCATCTCCTTTCGATGAAAATTGAAATATTTTTTTGAAAATTCGTTTTGTTGGTTGGAAATTAATTTTTAATTGAAAATTTGGCTTTTAAATTTTAGGTGGGAATTTTTTTTTAGTTCAAAATCCAATTCTTCTGCTGAATATTGATATTTTTAGAGTAACATCTAATTTTGTTATTAAAAATTTATATTTTTAGTTAAAAATCCAATTTATTGTTTAAAAATGAAATTTTTAGTTAAAAATCCATTTTTTGTGTTAAAAATTGATATTTTTAGTTAAAAATCCAATGTTGTTGTTGGAAATCGATATTTTTAATGGAAAATCAAATTATTTAGTTGAAAATTAATATTTTTAGTTGAAAATACAACTTTTTGGTTGAGATTAATCTTCTATGGATGAAAATTGAACTCTTTTTGTAAAAATTCGTTTTGTTGGTTGAAAATTAATTTTTAACTAACGATTTAACTTTTCAATTTTAAGTGGAAAACTCGTATTTTTTAGTTGAAAATTGAAATTTTTAGTTTAAAATCAACTTTTTTTAAATTTATCTCTTTTGGATAAAAAATTGCATTATTTTGTTGAAAACAAGTTTTTTTTTTAAATTTGATATTAATGAGTTGGAAAATTCCATTTATTGGTTAAAAATTAATATTTTTAGTTAAAAATTTCATTTTTGTTGTTGAAAACTGATATTTTTAGATAAAGATACCATTTTTAAGTTGATAACTAATATTTTTGGTTGAAAATCAAATTTTTTGAATGCAAATGTATATTTTTTATTAAAAATTCAATTTTTCGGTTATAAATTTATATTTTAAGTTGAAAATACTGCTTCTTTTAGCTTGAGAGTTCATCTCTTTTGAATATGAATTTATCTACTTTGTTAAAAATTCGTTTTTTTAATTAAAAATTTACTTTTGAATGAAAATTTAACTTTTGAATTGTAGGTAGAAAATTTGTCTTGTTTAATTGAAAATCAAATATTGCGGTTAAAAATTAATATTTTCCGTTAGAGATTTCCATTCTTTGGTTAAAAATTTATATTTTCTTTTGAAAAGTCAATTTTTTGGTTGAAAATTAATATTTTCAGTTGGAAATACATACTACTACTTTTCGTTTGAGATTTCTTCTCCTTTGGATGCAAATTGTATAAATTTTTTGAAAAATCTTTTTTTTGTTGAAAATTTTATTTTTGTTTAAAAATTAATTTTTTTGGTTAAAACCTAATATTTTTGGTTGAAAATTGGTATTTTAGTTAAAAATCCAATCTTTTGTTTGATAATTGATATATTTAGCAGAAAAAAACACTAGCACTATTTGGTTAAAAATTCGTGTCAGTCTATAATTCAGGATTTTTTATTTTAATTATAAAAAATATTTTTTTGATTGTAAAAAACTTTGGGAATTCTGAAAATGTATAAAAATCTTGTTATATGTAAATCAATGAGGATTGTGTAGACTGGACAAGGTCGAAGCATCCAATCAAGAAGCAGGAAAAAAATCCGCATTCCTTAAAGGAAAACGGATTCCCCTCGAGACAAAGACGAGTAGTCAAGTCGTTTTGAGAAAAGATTTATAGGTTCCCGGGAAGAAACAACATGTGCTCTCAAATCCTTTGTTGCTTTGTAAATTTGCCTCCGACTATTTTTTTTTTTTTAATACGAATCGACTCATGCTACTAGCTCGAATATAAAGTGTCATTTAATCAGGTGATTCAGAAAGGGATCACGTATTTAAAAGGATCCTTGTGAAGCACTATGGCGCTGCTTTTCTTCGTGCAGGTCGCAATAATAGCTTATCGTCCGACTTTTTCGATATTTTTTTTAAATTCGAAATTTTTCAAATTTTTGAAAAAAAATGCGAACTATTGAATTGATAACTTTAGTTGAAAATCCAATCTTTTGGTTGAAAATTGATATTTTTAATTGAAAACCCAATTTTGTCGTTAAAAATTAATATTTTTAGTGAGAAACATTACAATTTTTTGATTGAGAGTTCATCTCCGTTGGATGAAAATTAAACCAATTTGTTGAAAATTCGTTTTTTTTTGGTTAAAAATTAATTATTAATTGAAAATTTAACTTTTCAATTTTAGATGCAAAATTTGGTTGGTAATCTAATTTTTAAATTGAAACTTGATATTTTCAGTTGAAAATTCCATTTTTTGGTTAAAAATGAATTTTTACCTGAAAATTTATCTCTTCAATTTTATGTTGAAAATTTTAGTTAAAAATTCCGGTTTTTATTGCAAAATGATATTTTTACTTAAAAATCAAAATATTCGGTTGAAAAATGATAGTTTTAGTTGAAAATTCCATTTTTTGGTTGAAACTTGTTATTTTTAAATTCAATATCCAATTTTTTGATTGAAAATTGGTATTTTTAGAGTAAAATCCAATTTTTTGTTAAAAATTGATATTTTTAGTTGAAAATCCAATTTTGCGGTTAAAAACTAATATTTTTAGTTGAAAATACAAACCGCTTGTTGGACATTGATAATTTTAAAGAAAAATCGAAATTTTTGATTAAAAATTGATATTTTTATTAAAAAATCCAATTTTTGATCAATCATTTATATTCTTTGTTTGAAAATTCAATTTTGTTGTTGAAAATTAATATTTTTAGTTGAGCATACAATTTCTTGGTTAAAAATTGATGTTTTTATTTGGAAATACATATTAATACGTTTCGGTTCGGAGTTTATGTCCTGTGAACGGCAATTGAACTATTTTTGAAACTTCGTTTTCTGTTTAAAACTTAAATTTTAACTGAAACTTTAACTGTTCAATTTTATGTGGAAAATTTGTCTTTTTTAGATGCAATCTAATTTTTGGCTTAGAAATTAATATCTTCAGTTAAAAATTCCGTTTTTTATTGCAAAATTATATTTTTAGTTAGAAATCAACATGTCAGGTTGAAAATTGATATTTTTAGTTGAAAATTCCATTTTTTTCTCGAAAATTGATATTTTCAATTCAAAATACAATTTTCTAATTGAAAATTGATATTTTTGGAGTAAAATCCAGTTTTTTTCAAAATTGATATTTTTATTTAAAAATCCAATTTTGTGGTTGAAAATTAACATTTCTAGTGGGAAATACTACAGATTTTTGGTCGAGAATTCATCTTTTATGGATGAAAATGGAACTGTTTTGTTGAAATTTCATTTTGTTGGTTGAAAATTTATTTTTGACTGAAAATTTAACTTTTCAATTTTAGGTGGAAAATTTGTCTTGCTTAGTTGAAAATCGAATTTTCTGTTTAAAAATGAATATTTTTAGTTAAAAATCCAATTTTGTTGTTGAAAATTATTATTTTCAGTTGAAAATTCACTTTTTTGGTTGAAAATTAATATTTTTAGTGGGAAATACTATAACTTTCTGCTTGAGAATTTATCTCCTTTGGATGGCAATTGAACTTTTTTGAAAATTCATTCTGTCCTTTGGATGAAAATTGAACTGTTTTGTTCAAAATTCGTTTTGTCCTTTGGATGAAAATTGAACTGCTTTGTTGAAAATTCATTTAGTTGGTTGAAAATTAATTTCCAACTGAAAATTTAACTTTTCAATTTTAGGTGGAAAATTTGGCTTCCTTAAATGAAAATTGATATTTTTAGTTAAAGATTTCAATTTTAGGTTAAAAATTGATATTTTTGTTTGAAAATACAATCTTTTGGTTAAAAATTATGATTTGGGTTTTTGTAAATTAATATTTTTAGTTAAAAATCGAATTTTGTTGGTGAAAATTAATATTTTCAGTTGAAAATCCACTTTTTTGGTTGAAAATTAATATTTTTAGTGGGAAATACTACAACTTCCTGTTTGAGAATTCATCTCCTTTGGATGACAATTGAACTATTTTTTTGAAAATTCGTTTTGTTGGTTGAAAATTAATTTTTAACTGAAAATTTAACTCTTCAACTTTACTTTGAAAATATTTTTTTTAAGGTGGAAATCTAATTTTTGTTTGGAAATTTATATTTTTAGAATAAAATTCCTTTTTTTATTATAAAATGATATTTTTAATTGAAAATCAAAATCTTTGGTCGAAGATGAATATTTTAAATTGAAAATCAAATCTTTTGGTTGAAAATTGATATTTTTAGTTGATGATCCAATTTTGTTGTTGAAAATTATATTTTTAGTGAGAAACAACATTTTTAGTAAAGAATTACATTTTTTGGTCGGTTGGGAGTTTATAACTTTTGAAAGACAATGGAACTATTTTTTGGAAAATTCGTTTTTTGGTTAAAAATTAATTTTTAACTGAAAATTTAACTCTTAAATTTCATTTCGAAAATTTGCCTTTTTTAGTTGAAAATCCAACTTTTTGGTTAAAAATTGATATTTTTAGTTCAAAATCCAATTTTTGTTGAAGATTGATATTTTGAGAGTAAAAAGTAATTTTTTGTGCAATCCAATTTTTTTTTGTTAACAATCCAATTTTTCGATTAAAATTGATATGTTTAGTTAAAAGTCTAATTTTTTGTTGAAAATTCGTTTTGATGGTTGAAAATTAGTTTTTAAATGAAAATTTAAATCTTCAATTTTAGGTGGAAAATTGGTCTTGGTTAGTTGAAAATTAGATTTTATAGTTAAAAATTGATATTTTTAGTTAAAGATTTTAATTTTTTGTTGAAAATGAAGATTTGGGTTTTTTTTTAAATTTAACAGGTTTATTTGAAAATTCTATTTTTGGTTGAAAATCTATATTTTTCGTTTAAAATTTAATTTTTCGGTTAAAAATTGATATTTTTATTTAAAAATCCAATTATTTGGTAAAATTGGTATTTTTAGTTAAAAATTCAATTATGTTGTTGAAATTGCCGTTTTTTATTGCAAAATTATATGTTTAGTTGAAAGTCAAAATGTTTGGTTGAAAATTAATATTTTCAGCTGAAAATCTAATTTTTTTGTTGAAAAGTGATATTTTTAGTTTAAAATCCATTTTTTGGTTAAATATTGATATTTTTAGATGAAAATCCAATTCTTTTGTTGAAAATTGACATTTTTTGAATAAAATCTATTTTTTCGGTTATAAATCGATATTTTTAGTTGAACGCCGAATTTTTTGCTGAAAATTACTATTTTTAGTGGAAAATACTACAAATTTTTGGTTAAGAATTTATCTCCTTTGGATTAAAATTAAACTGTTTTGTTCAAAATTCGTTTTGTTGGCTGAAAATTAATTTTTATCTGAAAATTCAGGAATTAATTTTAATTAAAAAATTTAACTCATCAACTTTAGGTGGAAAATTTGATTGGAAATCTAGTTTTTAGTTTTTTTGGAGTAAAATCCAATTTTTTGGTTAAAAATGAATAGTTTTAGTCAAAAATCCAATTTTTTCTTAAAAATTGATATTTTTAGATAAAAATTGATATCATTAGTTAAAAATTCAATTTGCGTTGTTGAAAATTGATATTCTTAGTTGAAAATTCAATTTTTGGGTTAAAAATGGATATTTTTATTTAAAAATTCAATTTTTCGGTAAAACTGATATTTTTTGTTAAAAATCTAATTTTATTGCTGAAAATTGATATTTTTAGTTAAAAATCAAATTTCTTGGTAGAAAATTAATATTTTAAGTGGGAAATACTACAACTTTCTGGTTGAGAAATCATCTCCTTTGAATGACGATTGAACTATTTTTTTTTAATTCGTTTCATTGGTTGAAAATTAATTTTTAACTGAAAATTTAACGCTTCAATTTTATGTGGAAAATGTGTGTTTTTTTAGGTGGAAATCTAATTTTTGTTTGGAAATTTGTATTTTCAGCATAAAATTTCGTGTTTTATTGCAAAATTATATTTTTTGTTGAAAATAAAAATTTTTGGTTGAAAATGAATATTTTTCATTGAAAATCCAATTTTTTGGTTGTTAAAAATTTGACGACTAAAAAAAAGATTAAAAAGGCATTAAGTTTTTACATAAAAATATTGTTTTATTTATTTCTATACAGCACTTCACCTTTAAAAAGCATTTTTTAAACTTTTAAATGTAATACGATAAATGCATGTAACATTTTTTTGACTAAATGTTATTATTTATAATTATATAACCAGTAGCTGTTCTACAATTTATATTAGGGCAGCGTGAAATTCCTTGGACGTTTTGGAACGACTTTATTAATTTTTTTGTAAAAACCGGTTTCAGATCATGCGTATACCGGAATTATTCTAGAAGATGTTTCCAGTTTCCCAATGCCATCCGATAGAGATCACGCTTTTTGCGGCGTACATCGAAATTTCCGGTTCAGAATCACGTTCATTTAGCATAAATTCCTGGCTAATAAATAAAAAAATTTAATTCAGCGATTCGCGAGCAATGGTCAGTTAACAGTGATTATGAACTCACCTAAACTTGAATTTCTGATGGTAATACGTCATCTTGTTCGACATCTCGTCTTATAGTAGAATATTTTTTATAACAAAATACAAATTGTAAATAAATATTTAATTTTTAATTTTGCTTCTTTAAAAGTTTTAGGTCCATATAATTTTCTTAAGATTTAAAAAAAATTCAGCATTTTTTAAAAAGATTTTAGATATGCCAAAAGTCAGAATTTCAACAAAAAATTTAATTGTCAACCAAAATAAGTAAAATGTGGATTTAATGTCGGTTTTGGGGCTTCCAATTAGTATAAATTCAGAGTCTTGGAACTATTTTTCTTCCTTCCTGGGTTTCTCTCTGGTTTATCACGCCTGAGTGAACACATAAATCTAGAATTACTAAAACTGGGTTCGCCTATAGTTGAGTTTTTTTTTACCGAAGAAGATTAATTTTCACTATTTGAATTTCAATGCAAAAATGTAATTTTTCATAAGAATCGAAGTTTCTAGAAAATAGTTCAATTTTGTAAATCGCAAATATTAATTTTCAAAGGAATAAATTAATTGTCTACCAAACAAAATTTTTACATTGTCAACCGAAGAATTTTCAACTAAAACGATCAATCTTCAATCAAAAGAATGAATTTTTAACAAATTAGATGAATCCTCGATAAAAAAGATTATTTTTAGAACTAGATTTAATCGTAACAAAAATTTTTTATTAAAAAATAGTTAAATTTATGTAAAAAAAAAGAATTTTCAACAATATAGTTGAATTTTCCGCCAATAAAGATTTTTCAGTCAGAAAGAAATAGAATTTCAACCAAACTATAATAAAAAAGTAAAAATAATTTTTAATTAAAAATAAAAATTTCGAATAACTATTACATTTTTAAGTATGTGTGTTTCTAATTAATTTAGAGTCTTGGAACTATTTTGCCTCTCCCTTGGGTCTCTTCCTGTTTATCACGCCTGAGTGACCACTTAAATCTAGAATTACTAAATCCTGATTCGTCTGTAGTTGACATTGTTAACCAAAGAGAAAAATTTTCAACTAAAATGGTAAATCTTCAAACAAAAGAATTAATTTTTAACAAGTTAGATGAAACCGCGATAAAACAAAATTGTTTTTCAACTATGATTTATTCATAACCAACAATTTTTTTATTTAAAAACAGTTGAAATTATCTAAAAATCGAATTTTCAACAATATAGTTGAATTTTCCACCAATAATGATTTTTCAGACTCCTGAGTTTATTCAAAAAGATTTTTGAAGATTTAAGATATGTCAAAAGTCAAAATTCAAACAATAAATTTAATTTTTAACCAAAAAAATTAAAATCTGGATATAAAGTCGGTTTTGAGGCTGATAATGAACATAAATTCAGAGTTTTAGAACTATTTTTTCTCGCTTCTGGTTCTCTCTGTTTTATCACGCCTGATTGAACAATAAGCCTAGACTTACTAAATCCAGTTTCATATGTAGTTGAGTTTTTTTACCAAAGAAGATTAATTTGTACTATTAGAATTTTAACGCAAAAAATTTGTTTAATGGTAGTTGAATTTATTTAAAAAAAGATGAATTTTCAACCACACAGTTGAATTTTTCACCAATAAAGATTTTTTTAGTCTAGAAAGAAAAAGAATTTCATCCAAATTATTGTGAAACCTTTCAAAATATTGAAAAACTATCAATATTTTATTTCGATATCTTCAAAAATCTAAATTTCTCAAAACATTTTTTAAACCTTTTCAGGCTTTGAATTAATTTTGAATATTTGAAAAGCAGAAATTAAAAAGACATTTTTTAGTTTAAAATTCGTAAAGTTCACTCAGGCGTGATAAAACAGAGAGAAAACCAGGAGGGAGGAAAAATAGTTCCAAGCCTCAGAATTTATACTAATTGCCAGTCCCAAAACCGACATTTAAAGGTGTACAATTGGGAAGATTTGCAATTTAAACATTCTAATTATGTATAAATCAAAAATCAATAAATTCTTAACGTGAAGCATAAAAATTTGAGAATTTTTAGTTGTAAATTGAAAAAAAATTATTTTTGGTTAATTTGAACGATTTGCAGTTGCAAAAAATTTATACATTTAAAATATGCAAATACAGTCGCTAATTAATTGAAACCCCCGGCCCCGCCAAGAAATTGGTTAACTGTTTCGACTTTTTTTAAAAATATAAGATTCGGAAGTTAACCAATAAGGTGATAAAAATCGACCTTCGTATTTATTCTCTAATTAGCGGGAGGCCATTGAAATACTAAAAATATTGCTAATTTTTTTCTCGAGTTCCTAAGAAATAGATTCTAAAAAAAAGTTCAAATTTACTTTGAGTTATAAATTAAAATGAATTTTGAACTCTGACCTGTATATCTTTAGAATTGAAGACTTGAATAGTTTTTAATTTGTAAAATTTACAATTAAAAGTGTTGCAATTTTTGAGTTTTACTATTGAGAGTTTTGTAATTTTCCTGCCTGACATTTAATTTTTATTTAATTCGGAACATTTACAATTAAAAAAAAAATAGATTAAAAAAAGAGATTTGAAAAGAAATAGTAATTTTAAACAAAATGGTAAAGTTTGGAACCAAATTTTTTTTAAATTTCAAATAAGAAATGGTTAAATTCTACTAAAAAAACAATTTACAAGAATAGAGTTGAATTTTCAACCGCGAAAGATTCTTCGGTCAATGGAGAAGCAAAATTAAGCGAAGTTTTTAAATTTCAAGTCAAAAAGGTGAATTTTCTACAGAACAGTTGAATTTTTAATAAAAAGGTCATTTTAAAAAATGTCAGTTTGATTTGAACAAACTTTATTTCATTTTTACAACGAATTCTTGAACCAAACAAATTAAATAAATATGGTTTTTGTTTAATTTAAATAAATTTTATTTGCATCAAATAAAATTTGTTTGAATTAATATAAGGTTAGTTTAATTCAATTAAAAATGTGCTTTAATCAAACAAACTCTATTAAAAAAAATTTGATTGCTTAAAAAAAAAAAATCAATAATCTGTTACTCATTTACAAAGTAATTTTGTAACCACTGTCGTTACCAAAAAATAGTCGTCAAAATAACTATAGTTAAAAAAAACAATTACTTCACATCACTTTTTGTTTCTAACAAAAAAATTAAATTAAATTTATATATTATAATATTATTAAGATTAATAGTTATTTCATTAATAAAAATTATTAATTTTAATTATAAATTAATTTTTAATAAATTAAATAATATTTAAAGAATATTAAAAAATTGAAATTGACTATAAATAATTGTTTTTTCTAGCGATTCTTAGGAACAAAATTCAAGGTCTTTGCCAGGTTTTCCAGGTCAAGAAATCAAAATTTTCTTAGTCTCCTTTTTTACATAAAATAATGAAATTTCAGTGAAATCTTTGAGAAATCTTTTGGCATTTTTCAAAGCTTTTGTAAAATCTTTGAAATTCTTGAAATCTTTGTGAACTCTTTCAAAATCTTTGTTTGCGGAATCTTTTGTGTTTGTTTAAAATCATTGAAGTCTTTTGAAATCTGCTGAAATGTGTTGAAACTTTTTAAAATGGCTTAAAATATTTGAAATGTTTTGAAATTCTTGAAACATTTTGAAATCCTTAAGAATTCTTTAAAATATTTCAGAAATATTTTGTAATCGTTTGAAATCTTGTCAAACATTTTTAAATCATTTGAAAATTTTAAAATGGTTTTAAATCCTTGAAATCTGGTGTTCTGCACCCTTATTGAAATCTTTGAAATTCTCGTATTGTCTTGAAATCTTCATGAATGTTTAATGAAGTCTTTGAAATTTTTGTGAAATTTTTTAACATCTCCTAAAAAATTTTGAAGTTATTTAAAATCTTTGAAATATTTTGAAAACTTTAAAAACGTTTAAAAGTTTTTAAATTTTTGTACAATGTTCGAACTCTTAGCGAAATGTTCAAAACCTTTGAAATCTTTTGAAATCTTCGTGAATTCATTGGAATTATTACAAATCTTAGTAAAACCTTTTGATATCTCCTAAAAAATTTTGAAATTGTTTAAAATATTTGAAATGTTTTACAATCTTAGAAATGTGGTTTAATATACCCTTTTTAAAATCCTTAAATTTTTTTTTAATTTTTGAAATCTTTGTGAAATGTTCGAAATCTTAGGGGAATTTATGCGAAAACTGTTTAATTTAGTGTAGACGCCTGTTTTGAATGTTTGAAATTCTTGAAATCTTTGTGAAATATTTTGAAATATTTATAAAATCTTTATTGAATCTTTGTTTGGAAAATCTTTTGTATTCGTTGAAGTCATTCAATTATTTGAAATATTTTGAAATCTTCTAAAATATTTCAAAACCTCTTGAAATCGTTTCAAATTTTTTAAATCTTTTAAATCTGGTGTACTGTATCCTTTTTTAAATATTTGAAATCCTTTAAATCTTTAAAATTTTTAAATGTTTGTGAAATTGTTGTGAAATCTTTATTGAAATCTGGCGTGCGCCTTTTTTAAATCGTTAACATCCGTGAAATCTTTATAAAATGTTAAAGATATTTAAAATATTTTGAAATCTTCACAAATATTTTGTCTTTTGAAATCTGTTGTACACTCAAAAACCGAGTGGTCAATCCCTCGAAAAATCCGTTGTATGGCCATGGCTTATTCTAATTCTGAAACCGAATTAACATCAAAATTTTAAATATAAATTTTTATAATTTTTGAGTTGAACACCTCAACAAAAAAAATTTTAAATATCTTTAATTATTCTGTAATAAACAAAAGATTAATTATATCTTGACGAATAAAAAAATGTTCGGTAGCAAGAATTTTTTCTAAACGTTTCTTTCATACTAGGCTAAAAGATTTTAATTACTTTTCTCATTTCG
Organism: Belonocnema kinseyi; assembly: GCF_010883055.1. Taxonomy (NCBI): domain Eukaryota; kingdom Metazoa; phylum Arthropoda; class Insecta; order Hymenoptera; family Cynipidae; genus Belonocnema; species Belonocnema kinseyi. The sequence goes on from NC_046663.1 coordinate 18,819,776, forward strand.
ATAAAATTACTGCTTTGAAAGAGAAAAAAAGAATGATTGAAATTCAAGATTTTCGTGAAAAAATCAAGGAGATTTCCAGGTTTTCAAGGTTTAAAACAAATTCAAGGAGAGTTCCACGTCTTCAAGGGTTTCAAGGTCACTAGACACCCTGTAATTTAATTAAACAAAACGTATGTTAATTACACGAACAAAAATTTGTTTTACCCGATAGAAAAGAAATAAAACATTGAAGTTTTACAAAGGATTTGTTTGATTATAAAAATAACTTTGTGTGATCAAAATGAAATTGTTTAAATAAAAAAAAATTTGTTTGATTCAAATAAAAGTTTTGTTTCAATAGCGCTAAGTGTATTTAAAGAAATTTTGTTGATTGAATCAAACACTTTTTTTATGTCTACAATGTCTTTTGTTTTGTGTCACGCCTATCTGAAACGATGAACTTACTTTCTAACTTCACACAGAAACATTGATAGTCTCGGCTTCAAACATGAAGAAAATTGCACTCCGCTCATACATCATCAATTGCATAAGTATCATAACGATAAATCTGCGTTGCAGTACTAAATTATTTAGAACACTGTATTGGGTCAAATTATCTTTTTACGCCTTAAGTGTGCACTGAGAAAAATGATTATCGGATTAAAAAAAAAATTAGAATAAAAACTTTTTTCATTTAAACAAAACTCAAAATTAAAGAAATTTAAACGTGATTAAAATAAAATTTGAAATCCTATTTAACGGAGAATGGTCAAATTAATGTGCAGAATTCCTGAAAATAAAACCAAGAATTAAACAACCATATTTGGACAAGCGCCATAAAATGTTACTATTGAAATTTAAAAAAAGATAAAAATGATTTCTACCTGAAAAAACAATTTTCCCCTTCTCATTTTAATATCCTCTTCTTTATAATTGTCCAAAGGAAAAAATTGTTTTCTTTTTTTCAATAGAAACATTTTATGGTGGTTGTACAAATTTGATCGTTGGATTCTTGGTTTTATTTTCAGGAATTCTACACATTAAACAAAACTCTTACTTGTATTTAACCACTTTTTTTCGATTTAAGCATTTTTTTATTCACACAAAATTTCTTTGAATTAAACAAATTGTTTTTTAAGCCTGAACATATTATTTCTTTGATATATTTTTGTTTAAATTAAGAGAAAACAAAATTTGTTTAAATCAAGCAAACATTGTCACAAGTGCGGATATCATACTTGACATATCGAAATGAGAAATAAAAAATTCTTTACATGTTGTGTAAAAAATAAGAACGTCAATTGTAAACAGTAGCTAATTTTACATGTCAGTATGAATAATCGATTGCAACTTATCAAGCAAGTAATTAGCCGTTTTTTTCAATTAACATCCTTGATTATCAATTGAAGCACCAACATGAAAAAAGCTGAAAAAACACTGAGAAAAGTGGATGTTAAAATGAAAAAAAATTTTTTTCTGATATAGGGTCATGCAAATGTTTGATTGATTAAAACACATATTTGTTTCACTTACATAAAATTTATTTGGTTTGAATGCACCAATTGATTATTTGTCTATTTACATAACTGAAATAAATTTTATTTCATGTATACAAATTCTTAAACTTCTTAACTTTTTTGTTGAAAATTTGTTTTGTTTGGTTAAAATTTAACTTTTGGTTTTAGTTGAAAATTTGAATAAATTTCTATTAAGTTTTGACCGCAGTGTTTTTTTAAAAATCTTTCTAATGTTTTCGATTGGAAATTTACAATTGAACGCACCGATATAAATGAATTTAATTTAATTTTTGCTGAATTTTTTATTGACATAAATACATTTTTTTAAGTAATACGAACATTTTTTCCACTACAGTAATTTGAATTAATTAAAAATATTCTATTTTATACATAAAAAAGTCTTGAATATCCAATTCAAGGAAGCACTGTTTATGATAAAAGAAGATAAGGCAAATACAAAGTTGTTTGCAAAAATTACGTAAGGCAGATCAAAGTTTTAATATTAAAAAAAAATATACACATTTAATACCTATTGTGCAGTGCTATATATAAATTGAATAAATACCAGCAGATTAAAGATTTTCAATAGATATTTACATTCTCCGTTTTTTCTAACGTACCTGACCTCACGAACTTTAATCTCACGATGAATCAGTAGTGTCTATTATAATTCACATTGACAGTTCAATGTTGTGCATAAATTCTGTTTGATTATATATATACCTAATGATCAATAAATAATTTGTTTCTCAATTCTATTATCAATAACGTCGTTTTTTTGGCCCCTAAATGATTGGGCTAAAAATACGCTCGATTGTACTTTTAATATGATTCACAAACTCCTGAAACGATTCCCCAAATGAGCGTTTTATTATAGAAAAAACACGGCATTTACAGTGGAATTTTACATTCGTCTACGCATTGAAATTTATCAATATATTTCACCATAGAACGATCATTAAGAAATATGTGAATTTGAATCCATGTTTTTTATGCTTTCTCTGCTAAAATCTTCAAGAAATAGTGATCTTGTTGTATTCCAAGTTCAAAAGGTGTAGCATAATTAGAAAAAAGGAACTTTATACTGATTCATATGCTAGGTTGTTCATTAATAAATAAGGTCGAAGCAAATATATTTGGAAACATAAAGTTTAATTTTTACAGGATTATGTGACATACTTGAATATTTTTCATTATAATTTGATGTGATGTTTCTGTCAGGATACATGCTATGTCAAAATTATGCATAATACATAAAGCTACTTATAAACTATTCTTAACCTACCTTAAAACTATTTTCCAGGCTACAAAAAAAAGAGCAGGCTCATTTCTGTTCCAGCCCATTTGATATGTTCTCGAAATAAAATGTTTTTTTCTCAAAATGAGAATAGTTCAAGTGTAAAAATATAACATGAACATAGCAGTATTTTTATTCTCTGATGTCTTATGTTTGTTGCAACTCAAAAAAAACACCGAATCGGCGTACTTTTGAAAAACATTGCTTTTCTGTGTATTTATAAACTAATTAACAACTATCTGTAAACTGTTTTCTTCATGTTATGTGTCATGACTAATTAAAAATATATCCTTATAACAGTAGTTGAAAGCTGTCAATTCCTAAGAGTTGAAAATAATTCTCTTGTATTATGATCCATCAGTGAGTTAATAGTTTTAGTTTGCCTATGATATGGAAATAGAAGCAACATGAAAATATTTTTTTCTCTGTAGTATACTGTCTTAGATCATCGTCATTTGGTTGTCGTTAAAAGTAAAAATTGAATATCAGTCTCTTATTCACTGGTTTGTCAATAAAAATAGAGTATTGGTTTTCTGCTAATGAGTTAATAGTTTTATTTTACATATGATAATGAAATAGAAGCTACATGCAAATCTTTTTCTCTCTCCATTCTGCTATCTTAGTTCATCATCAATTGTTTTTCGTCGAAAGTAAAAATTACAAGACAGCTTTTTTCTCTGGATTGTTAATAAGCTAATAGTTTTATCTAGCCTATGTTATGAAAATCTTCTTTCCCTTATCTATATTATTTGTATTACCTTGCTCAAAAATAGAGTATTAGTTTTCCGTTGTCTATTGTGTCAGTGTTCTGTGTTATTCTATATTCTGTCAATGAGTTAATAGTTTTATTTCGCCTTTGATAATGAAATAGCAGCTACATGAAAATCTTTTTTTCTCTTCAGTATACTATCTTAGTTAATTGTCAATTGTTTGTCGTTAAAAGTAAAAATTGAACGTTAGTTTCTTATTCTCTGGGTTGTCAATAAGACAATAGTTTTATTTCGCCTATGGTATGAAAATCTTCTTTCTCTTATCTATATTATTCTTATTAACTTGTTGTTAAATAGGGAATTAGTTTACATTTTTTTATTGTGTCAGTGTTGCTGTTTGTTGTTCTATGTTCTGCCAATGAACTAATAGTGTTATTTCGCCTATGATAAGGAAATAGAAGCTACATGAAAATCCTTTTTTCTCTTCAGTATACTGTCTGAGTTCATCATCAACTATTCTTCGTCAAAAGTAACAAAACAGTAACAATTGAGTGTCTGTCTCCTATTCTCGGTTTTGTCAGTGAGCTAATAGTTTTAATTCACCTATGATATCAAAATCTTCTTTCTGTTATCTATATTAATTTTGTTGAATTGCTTAAAAATAAAGTATTAGTTTTCTGTTGTGTCAGTGTTGCTCTGTGTTGTTTGTTTTTCTATGTCCTGCCAATGAGTTAATAATTTTATTTTGTCCATGATATTGGAATACAAGCTACATGAACATCTTTCTTTCTCTGTTGGGATTTGTGGTCGACCATTTCGCGACCTGGTGCCGAAAACTGGAACTAGAAATAGAAGGTACAGTTCTAAAGATGTATTTTAATTTTTGTAAAATAGTGTTTTTACGATTTTTTCGTGAAGTATAAAAGAATGTTTGAATAATAAATACAAATCTGCATGAAAAACAAATCGTTTTAGATATAATTTCCATCTTATACAGTGAAAAAGCATATTTTTTTCAAAAATTTTAAAGAAATTATTTCACTGTTTCATGTAAGTTTTAATGCATTGTAAGCTTAAATAAACTTTAATTGATATGTGTAGCGACAAACTTTATCCAGATTATGCAAAGAATACGAATAGTCGATTGGAATTGAAATACGAATTATAACCCTAACGTTTAGATCAGATTTCCCAATAGTAAATATTTAAATTATAAATTAATACAAACTTACTTTAAATTCATTTTTGCTTCAAAATAAGTCCATTTAAGTTTATAATCTTTAAAATTCAGAATAGATAGTACAATAATTGTTTTTTTAAAAATATTTCTGTAAAAAATGTGTTTTTTCACTGTATAAGATGTAAATTCCACCTAAAACCCTTTGTTTACCTATTATTTCTAGTTCAAATTATTTTCACCAGGTGACGCAAGGTATTTTAAACATTCCCAATATTATACTTTCTTAGTTTATTGTCAACTGTTTATTGTCAAGAGTAAAAATTAAACGTCAGACTCTTATTTTCTGTTTTTTAATGAGCTAATAGTTTTATTTCGCCTATAATATAAAAATATTTTCCTTATGTATATTATTCTTATAAAATTCCTCAAGAATAGAGTGTCAGTTTTCTGTTTTCTGTTGTACCAGTGCAGCTAAATACAATTTTTTTTCTGTAGCATACCGTCTTAGTTGATCATCAATTGTTTGTTGTCTACAGTGACAGTTGAATGTCCGTATCTTGTTCTATGTTATCTCAGTGAGTTATAAAAACTATTAGTTTTATTGCGTCTATGATATGGAAATGCAAGCTACATAAAAGTCTTTTTTTCTTTGTAGTATACTGTCTTAGTTTATCGTCAAATGTTTGTCGTCCAGAAACTGACTCTGTACGACAAACAATTGACGATCAATTAAGACGGTCTGCTACAGAGAAAAAAATATTTTCATACAGTTTCACTGAAACAACAGAAAATAGAAGACTAATACTTTATTTCTGAGCTATTTAAAAAGAATAATATAGACAAGGAAAAGATTTTTATATCATAGACGAAATCAAACTATTAATTCACAAACAAAACAAAGCATAAGAAAGTAACAAGCTACATAAAATATTTTTTCTCTGTAGCATATCGTCTTAGTTGATCGTCAATTGTTTGACGTCTAGAGTGACAGTTGAACTTCCGTCTCTTGTTCTCTGTTTTGTCAGTGAGCTAATAGTTTTATTGAGCCTATGATATGAAAATTTTCTTTCCCGTATCTACATTATTATTATTAAATTGCTTAAAAATGAAGTATTAGTTTGCTGCTGTATGAGCCAAGCCGAATGAAAATCTTTTTTCTCTGTAGCAAATCATTTAGTTGATCGTCAATTGTTTGTCGTATAGTGTGACAGTTGAACATCCGTCTCCTATTCTATGTTCTGTCAGTAAGGTTAATAGTTTTATTTCTGCTGTGATATGAAAATAAAAGCTACATGAAAATATTATTTTCTGTGTAGTATACTGTATTAGTTTATCGTCAACTATTTGTCGTTGAGAATAACAATTGAATGCCAGTGCCTTATTCTCTGCTTTGTGATTGAGCTAATAGTTTCATTTTACCTATGATATGAAAATATTTTTTCCCATATCTATATTATTCTTGATAAATTGTTTAAAAGTAGAGTTTCAGTTTTCTGTTTTGTCAGTATTTTTCTGTGTTTTTGTTTGTTTTTCTTGTTCAATGTTCTGTCTATTGGTTAATATTCTTATTTCACCTATGAAATAGTAATACAAGCTACATAAAGTTTATTTTTTTCTCAGTAGTAAACTTAGTTCATCGTCAACTGTTTGTCATCGAGAGTAACAATTGAATGTCAGTCTCTTATTCTCCATTTTTTGATTAAGCTAATAGTTTTATTGCGCCTATTAAAAGAAAAGCTTCTTTGCCTCATCTATATGATTATTAATTAATTGCTTAAAAATAGAGTATTAATATTTTGTTTTCTGTTGTGTATTGTTGTTCTATGTGGTTGTTTGTAGTTTTTGTTGTTGTTCTATGTCCTGTCAATGAGTTAATAGTTTTATTTCGCAAAACAAGAAACAGAAACTGAGGTTCAACTCTTACGATGAACAACAAACAATTGTCTATCAATTATGATAAAAATTGCAGAAAACAAAGGAATAATATAAAAATATCACGATACATTAGAATTGATTGACAATTAAATAGACACTTCAATATCGACAAAGTCAGCAGAGGCTTTATACATAGCCATGGGGTGTAGCCATAGTGTCCATAGCATGTATCCTGACAGAAACATCTCAACAAAAAATAGTAAAAATACAAATAAGTTACATAATACTGCAGAAATTGAACTAGAATGGTTTCATATACATTTTCTTCGAATATATTTAATAATGAACAGGGTAACAAATGTATCAGTATAGAGTTTCTTTTTTCTGATTATGCCACATCTCTTGAACTTGACATACAACATGATGAATATTTCTTAAAAATGTTAGCATACAAACCATCAAAAACGTGCATTTAAAATGACTTTTTTTCCAAATTAGTTTATTTTGCAATATTTTGTTATAGGCTTCACAGAAAATTTTATATTATTTAGTAACATTGTGTATGATTTACAACAGTTTCTTCATCGTGGCAAGAAAATTCCTGTAAATTCAATTTGAATCACACCATTTTTTTATTCACTTGCCATTCCTTTATATCAGCAGATTATTTTTCGTACTAACAAAATATGTCTTGCAGATTGTGGAATTATCCGAATACGTACTTTTTCTATTTTTTAACATAAAAAAAAGATAAAAAATTCGACCGTTCAAATTTGATTCGAACTTTCGATTAAATTCAATTTTCCACGTTTTTAATAAATATTGGTCATCAAGATGTATTAAATCATTTTATTTTTATATCTAAATTTTATTTTCAAAGTTAAAAAATAAAAAAATGTATTAGTTATGTGCATGATGAAACTAAGAATAATTCTAATTCTATAACGTAGCATTTTATTAAAAAAATACAGACGCATCCGTGTGCAAATAACCCCATTTGGCCCTATTACAAATTGGGCACTAATCGGGGGCTAGTCGGATTATTAATTTTGACAAAGTACCCAGTCAGGGACTGTTTGGGCTTTTTGTAGTCAAAATTTCAGTTTTGGCTTGGTCGGGCCTTTTTGTTCACTAATTTGCGTGCAGGTGATCTTCAGGCTCTGGTCGGGAGCCAGTGGGGCTCTGGTCGGGTTAATCTTATTTTTTTGTATTATTTTTTGGAAAATTGCGAATTTTTAGGAGCATTTATAAATACCTTTGTATGGAATTTTAAGCAAATCCATATTGGAAAAAACACATATAGATCGAGGTGAAAAGTGCCCGCGGGAAGTCATAAGACTCTAAATTTCTATAGTCTTATTTTTAAATTTATCTGAAAGGTTTGTCATACGTAAATAAAGTCTAATCGTTCAGGTAGTTGAAATAGGAAAGAGAAAAAGTTTTTGATTAATCAGTGAAGAGTAGTATACTAGTAGTAAACTATTCAGCAGGGTACAGTTCAGATTTTGCTACGACCTTCATTTGAGTCTTGCGGTTCTGGACAGGTAGCTTTAAAGAAAATCCGCAAGGGCGCGACGTGCCACCTCTCGCGCAACAGAAATGACGCGTCGAGTGTTTAAGACAGCAGTCCACACGTAACAAAGCATAATTACCTGGAGCAGAGACTCCCGTGACCTACATGGCGGTTCCTTCACAGTGAAGCTCTTCCATTGCTGCGTACCAGCTGAAGTTTTTAAAAAATTAATATTTCACAAATTTTGGGGAATTTTAGTTACATAAATGTATGGATTTTTAAGCGTAGGATATGTTCCCCATTAAATCTTGGGTACATTTTAGCATTCTTAAATATTTCAAACAAGTTTATGGAGATTTGCGTAAATAATAAGTATTTTCACAAACTTTTAAAAAATGTTCCACAAAATTTGTATGTTTGGGGAATTTTCCCTACTAAGCTTCGGAGAAAATTCCCAAAATGTGTGGAAATTAGCGTCAACACAATTTTGGGGACAAGTACCCAAAAATTTTTTTCACAGTGTAGTTAGATTATCATATGAGCCCTAATAATGCCCGATCAGGCCCCGACTACAATAAGTCGGGTCACCTGACTAGCCCCCGACTAATCCACTATGACGCTACTGATCGGGGGCTAGTCAGATGACCCGACTAGCCCCCGACTTTAAGTGGTGTCAACTGGTCGGGAACCAGACTAGTTCCCCATTTGAATTTATACACGGGGTAGTATTTTAATTTATATTTTACATGAGCGCAAGTAACTATTTTGAGATAATAGTAAAAAAGGAAATTTAAAAAAAAAACAATTACCCCTTTTTCCATATTTATACAAATTTTACTTTAAAATTTGATACTTTAGAGAAAAAACTGTTTGGTTCAAAGTTCAATTACATAGTTCAAAGTCGAATGACTTTACTAAAAATTTATTCTTTTAGTTGACGATTCATAATTTTAGTTGAAAACTTTTTCTCTTGTTAAATATTTAACAATTATGTTGAAAAATTTTTATTTGTGTAAGTTAACTTTTTTAACCAATTTAAATATTCTATGTTTGGATTGACATTTATCGTCTAACGGATTGACATTTATCGTCTTTTGGTTGAAAATTAATTTCTTTGATTAACAATTAGATTATTTAACTTAATCTATTCCATTTTTTTTTAAATTTTGTTTTTGTTTTGGTAGATATTTAATGTTTATGGTTGAAATTAATTTCTTGGGAGGTAAATTCAACTATTAGGTTCAAAATTCCTTTCGAAAAAAAATGTTGTTGCGTTTTTACGAAATTCGTTAAAAATTAATTTTTTAGTTAAAAGTTAATTTTTTTGGTTAAATACTCATTACTCAACTATAATATAAAAAAATTGCTTTTTGTTAAAGATTTAACTATTAATTTGGAAATTTGTTCGAAAATCCAGAATTTTGTTAAACATTCATGCATCCTACTAAAAAGTAATCTTTTTTGGCCGAAAATTAAAATTTTTGGTTGAAAATTCATTTCCTTCATTGAAAATTAGTTTCTACTGTTGAAAATTAATTTTTTAAACTGAAAATTTAAGTATACTATTTTTTGTCAAAAATTTATATTCCTTGATAAAAATTTAATCTTTTTGGTTGAAAATTCATCTGTTTGTTTAAAAATGTAACTGATTTATTGAAAATTCATCTATTTTGATCAATATTTCTCTTTTTCGGTAGAAAATTCAACTAGAGGCTTAAAAATTCATTTTTTTTCTGGTTCAAGAATTTTCCACTTCGAGAATTATCGGTCGTCCATTATTTTCGGGAATTTTACTATTCGGGAATTCGGCAAATTTTTAATTCGAGATTTTTATATTTGTAGATTTTTCGGTCCTCCCAGATATTCAGATTTTTAGAAAGGATACAAAAATAATTTTATTTAAAGAAAACTGTCAATTTTTGAAGATTTTGTAGCTTTTTAATAATTTTGTATGTTTTGAAGAGAATACAAAATATTTGTCTAAGATTTTTTGTAAAATTTTGTATGATTTTTTATTTTACGACAATTATTGGAACAGAATATTCAAAATGATTTTAAAACATTCAAAAATATTTTCAAAATAATGAAAACAGTATCTGGAAGATTTTGAGGCAATTGTTTTAAATTTTACAGATTTTTTTTCAACATTTTAGGAGAAAAGACTGTTTAGTCGTATCGAAAAATTGGGGGAACTGAAAAAGAGAAAAGACTAGTCTTCCCGAAAATTCGGAACGAATAGCCAACTTTATGAAAAATATTGGACTACTCGTCCCGAATTTCGGGACGTCAAGACACATAGTTTTTGTTTCAATTTTGGACCATTTCTTGGATAATTCAACGATTTGGTAGAAAATTCAACTTTATGATTGAAAATTAACTCTTTTGTATAGAATATATATGTTTTGATTGACAATTCAATTATTTAATTGAAAATTCAATTATTTGGTTGAAAATTCAACTATTTAGTTGAAAGTGCATCTTTTTTGCTAGAAAATTCAATTATTTGGTTGAAAATTCAACCATTCAGTTAAAAATTAACTATTTTGTAGGCAATTTATTGTTTTAGTTGACAACTAAAGTATTTGTTCGAAAATTCAAATATTGAACTGAAGATTCAACTATTTCGTTGAAAATACGACTATTTCTTAAAAAATTCACTCTTTTGTTAAACATTCATCTTTTTTGATTAAGAATGTCACTTTTTGGTTAAAAATTCAACCATTAGGATGAAAATTAAAGCTTCTGTTGAAAATTAATATTTTTTGCTTGAAAATTCAATTATTTTGTTGAAAATTCAATTATTTAGTTAAAAATTAACTCCTCTGTTGACAATTTAGTATTTAGTTAATAAATAAATTATTGGTTAGAAAATTTTACTATTTGGTTGACAGTTTGTTTATTTTGCTTAAAAATTAAATTATTTTGTTAAAGATTCAAGTATTTGGTTGGAAATTCGACTAGTTTTAAAAATATTCACTCTTTTTTTAAAAATTCATCTTGTTTGTTTGATAATGCCACTATTTGCTTAAAAATACCACGATTAGGATCAAAAGTAACTATTTTGTTAAAAATTCATATTTTTTGGTTGACAGTTCAATTATTTAATTTAAAATTCAACTATTTGGTTGAAAATCCATCATTTTTGGTTGACAATTTAATCATTTGGTTGAAAATTCAACTATTCAGTTAAAAACTAACTTTTTTGTTGAAAATTTTTCTTTGTTTGTTGATAACTCAAGTATTTGTTATATAAGTTGATAGTTTAATTATCTGGTTAAAAATTCAACTATTTGGTTAAAAATTCATCTTTTTTGATTGACAATTCAATTATTTAGATGAAAATTCAACCATTACGTTCAAAATTAATTCTTTTGTTGACAATTTACGTTTTTGGTTGCTAGCTCAAGTCTTTGTGAAAAAATGGAACTATTTTGTTAAAAATTCTTTTATTTTGCTTGAAAGTTCAATTAATTTGTTAAAAATTCAACAGTTTGGTTGAAAAATCATCATTTTTGGTTGATAATTCAATCATTTGGTTGAGAATTCCACTATTCAGTTAAAAAATAACTCTTTTGTTGAATTTTCTTTTTGTTGGTAACTCAAGTATTTGTTATATAAGTTGACAATTTAATTATTTGGTTAAAAATTCAACTATTTGTTTAAAAATTCATCTTTTTTGGTTGACAATTCAATTATTTAGATCTAAATTCAACCATTCAGTTAAAACTTAACTCTTTTGTTGAAAATTCTTTTATTTTGCTTGAAAGTTGAATTATTTTTTTTTAATTAAACAATTTGGTTGAAGATGCAATTATTTAGTTGAGAATTTAACTATTTAGTTGAAAATTAATTTTTCTGGTTGACAATTCAATTATTTGGTTGAGAATTCCATTATTTTGTTGAAAATTCAATTATTCAATTGAAAATTCACACATCTATTGAAAATTTATTATCTAGTTGATAACTAAATTATTTGTCAGAAAATTTAACTAGTTGGTTGAAAATTGGTTTATTTTGCTTGAAAATTTAATTATTTTGTTAAAGATTCAAGTATTTGGTTAAAAATTTGTTGTTATTTGGTCGAAAATACAACTATTTCATAATTCGGCAAATTTTTAATTTAAGATTTTTATATTTCTAGATTTTTTAGTCGTCCCAGATATTCAGATTTTTGGAAAGGATACAAAAATAATTTTATTTAAAGCAAACTGTCAATTTTTGAAGATTTTGAAGCTTTTTAAGAATGTCGAACGTTTTGAAGAGTATACAAATATTTGTCTAAGATTTTTTGTAAGGTTTTGGATGATTTTTTATTTTACGACAATTATTGGAACAGAATATTAAAAATGACTTTAAAACATTCAAAAAGATGTTCAAAATAATGAAAACAGCATCTGGAAGATTGTGAGGCAATTTTTTAAAATTTTACAGAATTTTTTGCAACATTTTAGGAAAAAAGACTTTTTAGTCGTCTCGAAAAATTGGGGGAACTAGAAAAGGGAAAAAACTAATTGTCCCGAAAATTCGGAATGAATAGCCAACTTTATGAAAAATATTGGACTACTCATCCCGTATTTTGGAACGTCAAGACACATCGCTTTTCTGTCAATATTCGACCATTTCTCGAAAAATTCAACTATTTAGTAGAAAATTCAATTTTCTGATTGAAAATTAACTCTTTTGTATAAAATTTAAATTTTTTGGTTGACGATTCAATTATTTAATTGAAAATTCAATTATTTGGTTGAAAATTCAACTTTTTGGTTGACAACACATATTTTTTGGTTGACAATTCAATTGTTTAGTTGAAAATACAACTATTTGGTTGAAAATTCATCTTTTTTGGTTGAAAATTAAACTATTGAGTAAAAATTAACTCTTTTGTTGACAATTTATTTTTTTGGTTGATACCTCAAGTATTTTCTCATTTTTCTTTCCTTTTTTTATTTTTGTCCGCAAATTTTTTTTTATTTATTAATTTTTTTATGGATTTTTTAGATTACAATAGAATTATTGGTTTTTGTTTATTCGTTGTGGTCCAAATTTGGTCGTTGGATTCTTTTTTTTAACAGGAGTTGGTATCAATTTGATTGTTGGACGTTAAATAGAATTTTTAGTTTGGATTTTACTCTAATTTAAATTTCTTACATTTTGTTCAAGTATTTGTTCCCTGAGTTGACAATTCAATTATTCGGTTAAAAAATCAACTATTTGCTTTAAAATTCATGTTTTTTGGTTGACAATTTACTTATTTGGATGAAAATTCAACTATTCAGTTACCAATTGACTCTTTTGTTGGCAATTTATTATTTTGGTTGATAAATAAATTATTTGTTAGATAATTTCACTATTTTGTTGACAATTGGCTTTTTTTTTTTTTTTAAATCAATTATTTTGTTGAAAATTCAAGTATTCAGTTTAAAATGAAGTTTTTTGTTGAAAATTTATGTTTTTGGTCCATACCTTAAGTATTTGTTTAAAAATTTAACTATTTAGTGGAAAATTCGATTATTAAATCAAAAAGCCACTGTTTTGTTAAAAATTCCTCTTTTTTGTTAGACAATGCCACTATTTCGTTAAAAATTCAACCCTTCGGTTGAAAATTAACGCTTTTGTAAAAAATTCATATTTTTTGGTTGACAATTTAACTGGCTGGTTAAAAATTTAACTATTGAGTTAAACATTAAATTTTTTCTTGAAAATTATCTTTTTAGTTTAGAGTTCCACCACTTGGCTAATAATTCATCTATTTTGATTGAAAGTTTAAATATTTGTATAAAAGTTCAACTATTTGGTTGAAAATTTAACTATTTGGTTAAAAATTGGGCTATTTTTTAAAAATTATATATTTTAAAAAAAATTTGTCTTTTCTAGTTTGATAATTGGAATATTTGTTTACAAATTCAACTTTTGTTGATATAGACTGTATGATTAAATCATTTTGTATATGATTATCTTTCATGAGTTATAATGTCGTATGCCGTTTGAATATTATTAAAGAACAAAAGGCTTTCCTTCAGAAAGAACAACTTCAACGAGGTGAAAAATTTACAATTTTATCGCATGCGGAACAACAATAAAACTCATGAGACAATTAAACTCTGGACTATATATATTCTACTTGAATTACTTTAGACGTCAATATCCAGTTCTTGTAAAAAAACAGGGTAGTAGTATTCCTACACTTAATTAAAAAAATTTTTAAATTTTTAATAAAAAAAAAAGACTTTTTAATTTGGAATTTAAAAAAGAATGGAAATACGACAGTACTAATGAATATTGCAAAAGAAAATGTTAGGAAAAAAATTCAAAGATTTTATAAACCAAATAGTCAAATCTTAAAACCAAAAGATAATTTTGTTTAGTAGACAGTTAATTTTTCAACCGAAAAGGTGAATTTTCCCCCAAGCAGATCAATTTTCCAAAAAAATGACCTTTTAGCAAAATTTTTGCACTTTCAACAAAATAATTAAATTGAAGAAAAAAGTTATATTTTCAACCTACATAGACGAATTTTCAAGCAGAAAGTTCAATTAAATAATTTCAACCAAATGATCGAATTCTAATTTAAAAAATTAAGCTTCAACCGAAAACAGTTGCATCCTAAAAAAAAGTTAAATTTTTAGAATAAAGTAGAATTTTCTATCCGAAAAAGACAAATGTTTAAAAATAGTTAAATCTTCCAATAAATGACTTTAAAAAAAGTTGCATTTTGAACAAAATTATTATATTTTTAACAAAATACTTGAAATTTCAACTGAAATTAAAAATGTTGAAAAATTAAATTTTAATAAAGAAACTGAACTTTTAATCAAGTAATTCACATTTTAATCAATAAAGATGAATTCTCAATTTAAAAATATAGTTGCTATTTATACAAAAAATCATGTTTGTTTTCAATAAAAAACAATGAAATTTTACGATGAAACATGAATTATAAAAGAAAAATGTAATAATTCACAATTCAATAATCAAATAAAAAATACAAATTTCTAACAAAATATTAGAATCAGCCACAAAAAAAATAATTTCTAACCAAACGGCTGCAATTTAAATCCAAAAAGATAAAATATTAGCCACAAAAGATAAATTTTCAAATGAGAAAGATTTTTAATTTAAGAAAGAAAAATAATGTCAGCATAATTTTTGAATTTTCGCGTCGAAGAGGCAAAAATTCTACAAAAAATTTGAATTTAAAAAAATATGAATTTCGAATCAAATACTTGAATTTAAGGCTGAAGCCATACATTTTCCACTAAAAATCAAATAATGAAATTTTCATTGAAAAAAAATTGCAAAAGAAACGAATTTTGAAAAAATAGTTAAATTTAAATAATAAAATGAAATTAATGTTTAACAAAGTAGTTTGACTTTCACTTAAAAATGGAATAGTTAAATTTCAGGTTAAAAAATTAATTTTAAACATAAAAAACAAATATTAAGCTAATAAAATGAATGTTTATTATAAAGTAGTTCAATTCTCTACCAATTGTTTGAATTTTCACTAAATAATGTAATAGTCAAATTTTGAGTTAAAAAATTTATTCTCAGCAAAAAAGATTTCGGATTTCCATATAATCAAATGATATAAATGTTTAACAAAGTAGTTAAACTTTTAAGCAAGTAGTTGAATTTTCAAGCAAAAAAATCAATAAAAAATTTAATAGTTGAATTGACAAATAAAAACGATCAATTTTCACATAAAAATGGAATAGCTAGATTTTCAGATTCAAAAAATTAATTCTTAACATACATTATGAATTTTCAGCTAATAAAATGATTGTTGATAATAAATCAGTTCCAATTTCTACCACCGGATTGAATTTTCACCAAAAAATATAATAGTTAAATTTAAAGTTAAAAAATTAAGTTCTAACAAACAATCAATAAATTTGAAAAAAATAGTTGAATTTCCAATTAATTAAAGATTAACAATGTAGTTTGAAAATAAAGACAGCAATTCAGCCAAAAAAAGAAATTTTCAGGGAAAAGTTTAATTGTTAAATTTTCCACTAAAAAGATCAATTTTTACTTAAAAATGGAATATCTAAATTTTCAGGTACAAAAAATAATAATTTGAAACAAATTAAAAACAATTTTTAAGTAATAAAATAAATTTGTATAATAAAACAGTTAAAATTTCTACAAAGTAGTTGAATTTTCAACACAAAATGTAATAGTTAAATTTTCAGTTATGAAATTAATTTCTAAAAATACGAATTATCCACAAAATAATGAAATCTTAGACCATTAAATGAATGTTTAACAAAGTAGTTCAACTTTTACCCAAGTAATTTAATTTTCAACCGAAAATGATGAGTTCTCAATAAAAAAATTAAGAGTTAAATGTTTATCTAAAGACGTTCAATTTTAAACAAAAAATTGAATAATTAAATTTTCAGTTGAGAAAATTAATTAAAAAAAGAGAATTTTAATGATATAGTTGAATAATCAACGAATAAAATTAATTTAAAATACTTAAAGTAGTGTAACTTCCAAGCAACTATTTGAATTTTAAAAGAAAAATAAGAGTTTTCACTAAAACATTTTATTGTTGCACTTCAATTAAAAACGCTCAATATTCATTGAAACTGGATGAGTTAAATTTTCAGGTAAGAAACTTAATTCCCAATCAAAGAAACAGGTTTTTAACAATAAAGTATAATTAAAAAATAAATGAATGCCGAATCAAAAATAAAGTAATATACAATTTAAATTTTAAAATAAATAAATTTATTGAATAAATAAAACATGGAGAAATTTTATTTTGCTTCAAATAATTGTCAGTTTTTTTAAAAGAGATATTTTTCTTTGAAATTTGCTTAAAATTTTAGCTTTGTATTTATTAAATAAACTATTTCCATTTAATTAAAAAAAAATTTAATGAAAAATAATTTAATTGTCTGATTGGTGTCTATAAATTCAATTCGCGTTGAAGCGAAAAAACGAGAAAAAGTGGAAGTTTGTTGAAATAAATATATAAATAACAAATAATAATAATAAACACATTAATTAAATAAATAAATACATGAATAAACTAAATAAATAATAAATACTGAATAAAGAGGAATTCTTCGCAGATAATTTTAATAATTTATATTTATTCATTTAAAATCAAATCAAATCAAATATTTTGATTACAGAATTTTTTATATTCAGTGTACGTTTTAAAAAAATTATTTTTTGAATTTAAAATAAAAATAATTGGTAAAAAGAAACATTTCTCAATGCAAAAGAACAATACAAGACCAATCTTTTTTTAACAAGAGCAATAATTTAAAAAACACTGTTAGGCATATTTTCAAACCAAAGACCTTGTATTCGGAAATTTTTGTTTTTTTCAATTTAAACAATAATTTAAAAAATATATTAAACAACGAACTGTCACCGCCGATTTTTAAATTTTGGTTTATTTAATATTAAAAAAGAAAAAAAATTGCACTTTTGAAGTATACCGGTTTTTGAAAAATACTTTGATTTAATTAAAAATACATATACTACTGAAAAGATCTATACAAAAAAAGTGTTAAATAACAATTGAAATGTTAAAAAATTTATTGAATTTGTTATTAACAAATAAGTGAATTAAAATGGTTTCGTGGAAATAGCGGCGATTCGTCACTTGATTCGCAATAAATTTGAACAATTTATGGACATAGAGTTTTTTAGTTGAATTAATAAAATTTAATAAATAATATGTTATTTTAAAAACAATTTTTATAAACAATTACCCATTTCAGGTATTTTTGATGGAATAAATAAAGTTTTATGTATGGAGTCGATCATATATTACTTGGAAATAAAACCTGAATATCATATTTGGTCACTAAATAAAAGATAATATTAGTTTGAACTACCTTAATTAACAAATGCATTATTTGGTTATTTTTGGAGGTACAAACTTGATTTTTTCGATGCAATTAACTGTAAATTACTAACTTTTACATTTTTAAGAACATTTTTATGACAGTTAACAATTTTTCATTGTAAACAACGACTGTTTAAACAAATTTGTATCATTTTATTCATTTATAAATAAATTACCATTTTTTCACGGAATTAACAGCCAGTTATTTAGCAATGATTTTTTTCTAAAAATCGATAACTTTTGACAATTGTTTAACCAAACTTAATTAACAAATACATTTTTTGGCTATGTTTTAGCATTTAAACTTTTTTTTATAACCAATTGTTAATGACACATGTCTTGACTATTAAAAATTAAGGTTTTTTAATAAATCATACGTTTTTATCAACTTTTGACAAAGAATTATTGCTATGTAATTTTAATTATATTCCACAAGAACAAAAAATTTATTTTACAAATGCATTAGCCAAGAAAAATTTGTTTACTACACTATTTATAAAAATAAAAATGTTGGACCGTTAGCAACCTATCAAAAAAAGTTTTAAAAAATGTGTTATTAACAGTTGACTACAGACAAAAAAAAACAAGTTTAAGTCCTGAAAAAAGTCAAATAATGCATTTGTTAATTAAGTTTGCTTAAACAATGATAAAATTTTATCGATTTATAGCAAAAAATCATTGATAGATAACATAAAATGATAAAAATTGGTTAAAAAAATGTTTTTTTCTTCAATAATAAATTACTTACTGTCATAAAAATGTTTTTAAAAATTAGCAGTTAGTTATTTACAGTCAAATGCATCGAAAAAATCAAATTTGCACATCCAAAAATAGCTGAATAGTGCATTTGTTAATTATGGTAGTTTAAACAATTATTAAGTTTTATTTGGTGAACAAATATGACATTTAGGTTTTTTCAAGTAATATATGATCGACTCTATAGAAAAAACCTGATTTATCCCATAAAAATACCTGACATGGATATTTGTTTATAAAAATTGCTCTAAAAATATAAATTATTTATTAACTTTTATTAATTTAACTAAAAAAAACAGTTTTTGTCCATGAACTGCTCAAATTCAGTGTGAATCAAGTGACGAATCGCCGCTGATGTCCACGAAACCATTTTCATTCACTTATTTGTTTATAACAAATTCAATAAATTTTCTAACATTTGCACTGCTACTGGAAATCTTTTTTGGATAGTTCCTTGTAGTTTTCTAGGTGCTTTCGATTGAATCAAAAAAATTTTTTAAACCGGTGTACTTTAAAAGTCAAAATTATTTGTTTAATTTTTTTTATTGAATTTAAAATAATTTTAAAAAATTTGAAAATCGGCCAGGACAGTTCGATTGGAAATTTTATTACCTTTTATTGAAACAAAAGTTAAATTCGGATAATAATTGTCTTTTGAAAATAAATTTGTTCACGGACGATTTCTTTTGTCCCACTGTGCGACGAGACACTTCATTTTATTTATAGTTAAATATTAAAAAAAAATTAATTTAACTCAATTCTAATTAGTTTCTGCATTGTTAATCGGGAGCAGTTATTCTAATTAGAACTGCACTTCATCATTTAGATTAAAATAATACTTCGTATCTAACCATTTGGTGCTCCAATAGTCCGGAGGTCAAGAACCCTAGAAATCTACCCTCGGAGAAAATTCTGATTCGATTTTCCGACTTAGTGTCATATAACATGTCAGTTAATCATAACATTAAAAAATAATAATTGATTTTAGTCTTGGCTTAAACCTATTTTTTAAGAACACACCAAAGATAAGAATTATCTCAAATTGCTTGCTCTTCTTGTTCTGAGAGAACTACATAGCTGTTAATGTTGATATCATATTGAATTTAGCATGAAACGCTTTAAATTCTTAAGATTCTAAGTCGAAATATGCTCAATTTTCAAAAAAAGTTGGATTTAAAAAAAAAAGAATTTCTTTAACGGATGATAAATTTTCAACTTATAAGGACGAATTTTCAAGAAAAAAATTATTTTAAAATAAAAAGTTGAATTAATAAGCAAATACAGTAAGCGCTCGCCTATTTGAACGTATTTGAAACTTTCGCGTTCGATAATATGAAGGCTGGATGGCCCCCACTTTAACCGCGACCTCCAGGTTATTTAGTCAAGCGGCGTTCATTGGATGCGGCGGACCTGTGTCTGTGCGCGCTGTAAGCAACTTTTTCAACTGCGCATGTGCCGAAAAGCGCGGGCCGATTTAAAATCAATAATTTTTCGGTCATAAGAAGAACATCTACAATAAAAAAGAACGAATTTTTATCATAATAGTTGAAACTTCAACCAAACAAATTTTGAAAAAATTATTGAATTTTCAAGGAAATTATTAACCTTTTAAATTTTCCCACCAAAAGTTGTATTTTTTACCAAAAATGATAAATTTTTAACTAAGAAGGCGAATTTTTTGCCAGGAAAGACGAATTTTCAACGTAAAATATTCAGTTTCAACCAAATAGTTAAATTTGAAAGAAAAGATTAATTTTTAATTATTAATAAATTATTAAATGGAACAGTTCACTTTTTAAGAAAAAAAAATGGACTTTTAACTAAAAAAACAAATGCTTTTTTAACAAATTAGTTATGTTTTCAACTAGAGGTAGATTTAAAAAATTGATTGCTAAAAAACTATTTAAACTTTTAACTAAGTTGTTGAACTTTACATTAAAATGGTTGAATTCTTCACGAAAAATTAATTTTTAATCAAGCTGTTTAATTTTCTACCAAAGTTTTAAATTCATAACTAAAATGTTGATTTGACATTTTTTTTTTAAATAGTTCAACTTTAGATTAAGTAGATAATTTTTTTCAACCACAAAAGGTGGATTTTCAACGAATCATGTAATAGGCGATATTTCAACCAAATAAAAGGCTTTTTCTCGAACTCGAAAGCAGCTGAAATCAACCGAAAAAGACGAATTTTCAA
Source organism: Belonocnema kinseyi (assembly GCF_010883055.1). Taxonomy (NCBI): domain Eukaryota; kingdom Metazoa; phylum Arthropoda; class Insecta; order Hymenoptera; family Cynipidae; genus Belonocnema; species Belonocnema kinseyi. The sequence continues at coordinate 18,840,668 of NC_046663.1, forward strand.
TTCAATAGTTAAATTTTAAACAAAAGTCAATATTAATTCTGTATTAAAAATATTTGTTTTTAATAGCAAATAGAATAGTTAAACCTGTATTAAAAAAATTAATTCTTAAACAAACAAAAAAAGTATTTCAATTGCCAACCGAAGAGATGCGGTTTCAAGAAAATACATAAATTTCCAACTAAAGAATATCAATTTTTAACCCAAATGTATCATTTAAATTTTTAATTGAAATAATTAGTTTTCAATTCAAAAGTAAAAAATTGTCAACGAAAAATTCTGGGCAAAATATTTGATATTTCGACAAAAAAAGGTTTGAATTTTAAATAAAAAACATTTGAATTCTACGAAAAAAATTAAATTTTTAACGAAGTACATAGTTTAAGTTTCAATCTATAACGATTCCGTTTTTAAATAATAAACAGTTGAACTCTACCAGAATATAAGTTTAAGAAAAAAAAAATTTTTAAACTAAGAATATTTGGTTTTTCTCGCTGGATTTTATTAATTTAGTTTGAATTCAAGCTAAATACGATAAAAAGGGTAAGTTTCTGCACAGAAGAAAAAAGTTGCCTTTTTCAATCTGGAAAAAAGTGATAATGTGAAAGAAGTATGATTCTTAAATCTCAAGGTTACTTTTTCACATTAAAATAAATGAAGAAAGAGTAAGTTGACATGCTGAAAGAATTTTTTTACAGGTAGAGTACTATGAAATCGGGGTAAGGATTGCCTTTTTTTGAGCAGTCAGAAAAAAATTCAAAATGTGAAGAAAGTATGATTACTGAATCTTAATCTTAAACTTATTATTTCACCTTGAAACAAGCGAAGAAAGATTAAGTTGATACGGTAAGCAAATTCTTTATTGAAGGTACTCTAAAACCAGGGTGAAGATTGCCTTTCGTTTTTTCTTTGTTTCCAATCTGGAAAAAAGTCATAATGTGAAAAAAGTATGATTCTTAAATCTCAATATTACTTTTTCACATTGAAGTAAACAGAGAATTAGTAAGTTATGGTGAAAGAATTTTTGGTTGCAGTTAGAATTCTCTGAAACCTGAGTAAGAATTTCCTTTTTTTATCAGTCAGAAAAAAAGTTAAAAAGTAAAAAAAGTATGATTATTGAATCCTAATATTGAGCTTATTATTAAATTACTTTGAAACAAACGAAGGAAGATTAAGTTGATACGGTAAATAAATTGATTGTTGGGGGTAGAGTATTCTAAAACTAAGATAAAGATTGCCTTTTTTTATCATTTAGGAAAAAAGTGAAAAATGTGAAAAAAGTATGATTTTGAATCTTAATCTTAATCATATTTTTTCACTTGAAAAAAATAAAGAGTAAGTTAACATGGTATATTCATTCTTTGTTTAAAACCAGGATAAAGATTGTATCTTCTTTCCTCTTTGTTTTTAGTCAGGAAAAAAGTGATATTCTGATAAAAGTATGATTATTAAATTGAAACTATTAATTTTATTTTTTAGCTATGAAATAAATGAAGAAAAACAAATTGATATCGTGAATGAATTCCCTATTGCAGGTAGGTGAAACCAGGGTAAAGATATCCTTTTGTTTTTCTAAGTTTTTATTCAGGAATAAAGTTATACTGTGAAAAAAGTATGATTCTTAAATCTTCATCCTAATCTCATTTTTTTCGCTTTGTAACAAACAAGGAAAGAAGTAGTTGACACGGTGAAGGAATTCTTAGTTGCAAGTGCGTTAAACCGGGGTAAAGATTTTTTTTTTAGTTTTGTGTCAGGAAAAAGTGAATACAATAAAAAAAGTATGATTTTTAAATTTTAAGCTTGATCTTTTTTGTATCTCTTTGAAAAAAGCAAAGATAGAATAAATTGACTTTGTAAAAGAATTCTTCATTGTAAAAAAGTAAACAAGGGGTAAAGATTGCTTTTTCTTCCTGTGTTCCGAATTACCAGAAAAATGTGAAAAAAGTATGATTTTTAAACCTTAACACCTAATCTTATTTTTTTAATTTGAAATAAACAAAAAAAAGAATAGTTTAACATGCTAAAGGAATTCATTATTACAGATAGATGAAATTGGGGTCAAGATGGCCTTTTTTTGTCTTTTTAGTCAGGAAAAAATCTAAAATTGTGAAAAGAGTATGATTCTAAAATTATAAGCTTAATTTTTTTTCTCTTTGAAAAAAAAAACAGAGGAAGAATAAGTTGACTTTTTAAAAGAATTCTTTATTGTAGATAAGTAAAAGCGGGGTGAAGATTGCCTTTTCTTTCTGTGTTCTTAATTATCAGGAAAAAAGTGAAAAGGTAAAAGAGTATGCTTTTTGAACCTTAACACCTAATCTTATTTTTTCACTTTGAAATAAACGTAAATGAATTCTTTATTACAGATAGGTGAAACTGGGGTAAACATGGCCTTTTTTCCGTCTTTTCAGTCAGGAAAAAATTGAAAACTGTGAAAAGAGTATGTTTCTTAAATTTTAAGGAAGCGAAGGTAAGGTATAATCAAGAATAGAGAGAAACTTATTAACTTTCACGCTATTATCTCCGTCTAGCAGATATTACGCAAATCCATTAGAGTAATCAAAGTCGAACATACTTCAATAATTAGTATTATTAGGCATTATAATCTTCTTTCTATATTTGAGAATTTGTGAGTTACTGAGTTCCCAATAAACAAGAAAAAAGGCATAAACTATAATTTTCTTCAGTTATATTTTTTACTAATTTTAACATCAAATTACTTTACAATAAAAAAATAGAGAAAGGAATGTAGGAGAATGTGTTTAACTTTATCAGTGTTTTCCGATCTGCCATAATATAATAAAACTAAATTATATATTATAAATAATAAATTAAATTGTAATTATATATAATATCTACGATGCAATTATTTTGTCTACATTAAAGAATATATAAGGCAATGAGAATAAAATGATAATTGAATAAATTAAAAAAGTTATTAATTTTACATTTTAGAATAAAATAATCAAATTTTCATAATCATGATGCACAATTTGAAAATAATAATTTGAACGACTTCTTAAAACTTTTTTAAAAGTATGAAAATTATCTGATTTTATAAATTCTTCAAAATCCTAACTTTATAGTTGTTGCACAATTTTTAGTTTAAAAGATTTGAAATCAATTTCGAAATGAATGCCTTAAAAATAAATTTAAGAAATTAGAAAATTCAAAAAAATTAATCAAATTTTATTTCATTTTAAAATATTCAAAAATATTAAACATTCCAATTTTAACTTTAAAAAATTTTGTACTGATAAAGGCTTAAAATTGTGAAATTTAAAAAATTGGAATCATAGCCAACTTCTTTTGTATTTTATTTCTAATTTTCAATTTTCAATGTTCAATTTACTTCAAATTGTCCTTTTTGTAGTTAAGGTATTAAAAAAAATGAATAAATTGTAGAAATGCGTGAAATTTTGAAGAGTTAAGTAAATTCAAGAAAATTAGAAGAATTATATGAATTCTAAGAATCAAGCAGAATTAGACGAACTTAAGAAATTCGTGGGATTCACATGAATTGCAGAAATTCGAAGAATTTGTGGAATTTAAAAGAATTGAATTCATTTAAGAAATCTGAGAAGAATTAGATGAATTCATAGAATTCGTTGAATTGAAAAGAATGGAGTAAATTCAAGAAATTCGTGAAATTTGGATAAATTGAATAAATTCAAGGACTTCGTGAAATACAGAATAATTGAATGAATGTAAGGAATTCAAAATAATTGAATAATTTCAAGGAATTCGTGAAATATAGTAGAATTAATGGAACTCAAGGAATTCAGAAGAATTGAATGAATTCAAGGAATGCAGAAGAATTGAATGAATCCAAGAAATTGAGAAGAATTCAATGGATTCAAGGAATTCAGAAGAATTAAATGAATTCAAGGAATTAACGTGGAATTTAGAAGAAGTGAATAACTTTGTGAGATTCATAAGAATTAAATATTTTTAAAGAATTTATGTGATTGATAAAAATTGAATGAATACGTGGCATGTAGAAGAAAATTGTATAAATTGTATAAACTAGTGCAAATTACAACAATTGAATAAGTTTAGGGAATTTAGAAGAATTGAATGAATTTAAAGTACTAAGAAGAATGGAATAATTTCGAGGAATTCGTGGAATTAGGAAAAATGATATGAATTCAAGGAATTATACCATTTAAATGAATTGATTGAAGTCGCGACATTTATAAGAATTGAAAGAATTCAAATAATTCGTGAAATTTAGATGAATTGAAGAAATTCCAGGAATTTCTAGAATTTATGGGAATTCAGAAGATTCAACTAATTTCAAAGATTTCGTGGAATTTAAAAGAATTGAGTGATTTCAAGGAATTCTTGGATGAATACGATAAATTCAGAAGAATTGAATTAATTCAATGAATTTATAAAATATAAAAAAATTGAATGAATTCCGGGAATCTAAGAAATGAAGACGAATTAAATGAATGTGAGAAATTCAGAAGAATTAGATAAACTCAAGAAATTCGTGGGATCTAGAATATTTAATTGAAGTCAAGGACTTCTGGAGAATTTAATGATTTCAAGGAATTCAGAAGAATTGAATGAATTCAAGGAATCAGAAGATGAAATAAATTTGAGGAAATCCGAAGAATTGAAATAATTTAAGGAATTCAGAAGAATTAAATCAATTCGTGGAATTTAGAAGAATTGAAGAAATACATTAGAATTGTATGAAATCAAAGAATTCAGCAGAATTGAATGAATTGAAGGAATCAGAAGAGTTGATAAATTCAAGGTATTCAAAAGAATTCTAATAATTAAATGAATTCAAGAAATCAAAAGAATTAATTGAATTGAAGGAATTCAGAAGAATTGAAGAAATTCAAGGAAATCTAGGAATTCTAGTTATTGACACCAATTCAATGGATTCAAGGAATTTGAAAATTTCCAAAAATTAAAAAATTTATGGAATTCAGAAGAATTCAAATAATTAAAGGAATCAAAGAACTGGAATAATTTAATGAATTCAAAGAATCAGAAGAGTTGAATGAATTTAAGGAATTCAGAAGAATTCAAGGAATTCGCTGAATTTATAAGAATGTAAAGGATTGAAGAAATTCATAAGAATTGAATGAATTCAGGAAATTCGTGAAATTTACTAGATTTAAATAAATTCAAGAAACTCGTGGAATTTACATTAATTAAATGAATTCAACGAAATATTGTAATTTAGAAGAAGAAAATGGATTCAAGGAACTCAGGCGATTTGAAGTAGTTGAAGTAATTCAGATGGTTTGAATGAATTAGCAGAAGTCGTGAAATTTACAACAATTGCATATATTCTAGGAATTCTAGGAATTCTAGGTGTTGACAACAATTTAATGAATTCAAGGAATTCGTCAAATTTTCCAAAAATTCAAGAAATTCAGAAGAATTCAAATAATTAAATAATTAAAGAACGGAAATAAATGAAGTTAAATGAATTTAAGGAATTCAGAAGAATGTAATGAATTCGTTAAATTTAGAAGAATTTAAAGAATTGAAGAAATACATAAAAATTAAATAAATTTAATGAATTCGTGAAATTCAGAAGAATACAATGGATTTAAGGAATTCAGACGATTTGAATTAATTAAAGAAATTCAGAAGAATTGAATGAATTAGTACAAGTCGTGAAATTTACAACAATTGTATACATTCTAGAAATTCTAGGAATTCTAGGTACTGACAAAAATTCAATGAATTCAAGAAATTCGTGAAATTTTCAAAAATTAAAAAATTAAAGGAATTCAGAAGAATTAAAATAATTAAAGGAGTTGAAGAACTAAAATAATTTAATTAATTCGAGGAATTAAAAGAGTTGAATGAAGTTCAGGAATTGAGAAGAATTGAAATATTTCAAGCAATTCAGAAGAATTCAATAAATTCGTTGAATTTAAAGAATTGAAGAATTTCATAAGAATTGAATGAATTCAAGGAATTCGTGGAATTTAGAAGAATAAAATGGGTTAAAAAAAAATAATAAGATTTGAATTAATAGAAGAAATTCAGAAGAATTAAATGAATTATCAGAAGTCGTGAAATTCGCAACAATTGCATATATATTCTAGAAATTCATAAACTTGACAACAATTGAATGAATTCAAGGAATTCGTGAAATTTCCAAAAATTGAAAAAATTCAGGAATTCAGAAGAGTTGAATAATGTAATTATTAATTATATTTTAGGATACTTCAAATTTTCGCATATATTTTAATTCGGTAATCAGAAAATCAAATCACAATATGCGTAATATGCATAGCACGTTTTTTCGCTAGTTTTGCTATAAAAAAAGAACTAGCGGTTTTTCTGTGGCTTTATCGTCCAAACATTAAAAAAATTTGACGGACTAAAGAGGTGTTAAAAAAAATTATGCAAAATACGCTCCAGAAAAAAGTTAAATTATTGCCCAATAGGATATACGGTTATGGTAATAAAAATCCAAACCAAACAAGAGAGCCACCTGTTTAAAAAATGAATAAAAATCTTATCAAATTTGATCACATTTTTATTCAAGGAAGTTGGTATTTCCTGATTTAAAGTTATTCAAATTATTTAATTGATATTATATGACGCATAGTTTTTTTTTGTAAATGGGGGCGTATTTTTTTTATAGAATATCGGCCATTGAGTCAGGTGAGTTCTTATAATTTATTCTGACCGCGTACTGAAATTAATGGCACAGCAACCCGTAACATCGGCATGCTGCATTTTTATTGCAACCAGCATGAAGTGAGGGGGATTTCTCGAGTCGTCAGCATTATTGATTGATTTCCTTAAAACGATTAAATACAATTTTACAAGTATAGTGCAATTTTAAAAAAATTAAGGGGCCAAAAAAAATTTAAAAATAGTAAATTAGTATGTATTTATTTAAAAAAAAAAAGAATTCTTTCTCTGAAGAATAGGTGTGGTACGAAAATTTCGAAAGCATAAAAAATGTTATTATAACACTTTTGGTTGAAACGATTAATTTTTAACCAAGAAACAAGAAATTTTCAACAAAATTGTTAAAATTTTAACCAAATAATGACACTTCTGTTTAAAAAAATTAATTCTCAACAAAAAGTGCAATAGTTGTTACTTCCACTAAACAATATTTTAATTTTCAATAACAAACTGAAATTTTACCGAAAAATATGAATTTCAACAAAAGAGTAGAATTTTCAACCAACAAAGATTTTTTGATTAATAATGAAAAATATCTCCTCCAAAATGTTGAGTTTTCAAATTATAAAAACGAATTTGTTAACAAAATTATTGGAAAAAGGTTAAATATCCAACCCATATACATTTTCTACCCACATAATCGAATTTTCTACTAAAAAGTAAGATTTTTCAACAAAATGATATAATCTTTTATTGAAGGAGATACATTCTTTAGAAAAACTGGAATAGCTACGTTTTTAGTAAAAAATTAAGTAAAAAGAAACGAATTTTCAACACATTTTTTTCAAACTTTTAACATAAATCAATAGAAAAAATTATAATTAAGTAATTGAGTTTTCAAATCAAAAGATTGGATTTTCTATCACAAAAAATTTTGGTCAAAATTGATCAATTGTCCACCAAAGAGATTAAATATCTATCCAACAAAATTTCGATTAAAAATGCAATCGTTAAATCTTTAGTTTAAAAATTAATTTGCAATAAACAAAACTTATTCTCAAACAAAGGAATTTAATTTTATCCAAAAAGATTAACTTTTTACAAAATAAATGCATTTTTATACAAAAAAAGAAAAATTTCTAAAAAACTAGATGAGTTTTAATTACGGTAATAAGTTTTTAAATAAATAAAATTAGATTCCAACTGAAATAGTTGAATTTTCGAAATAACATCAGAATTTTCTACCAAAAAGATTGAATGTCTATACAAAATAAAAATTCGGCGAAAAATTTAGTTTAATTCTTAATTAAAAAATTAGTTGAAAAAAGGTATGTTTTAAACAAACAAATAAATTTTCAACCAAGAGGGTTCATTTTTAACCAAAAGGGAATAACTTTTTAAAAATACAAGAATTTTCAACCAAATTTTTAAATCTGTAATGAAGTTTTTATCCTAACAATTGAATTTCCATACAAAAAGGTTAATTTTGTTCCAAAAAAAGACCAATTTTTAACAACATAGATGAATTGTCGACTAAAAAAGATAAATTTTAAACAAAAATAGAATATTTTAATTTTCAGTTAGAAAAATAAGTTTTCAAGGAAATAAAATAAACTTTTAAATAAAATAGTCGAATCTGCTACAAAAAAAATTAAATTAAAAAAAATATATTGGCAACAAATTTGGTTTGATTTTTAATTAAAAAATTAATTTCCAATAAAAATCTAATGTTTAACCAAAGAAATCAATTTTCAACTGAAAACATTCATTTTCTCCAAAAAATAATAACTCTTAACAAAATACATGTATTTTGAAAAAAATATTTTGATTTTAAATTTAATTTCCAAATAAAAAAGATTGATGTTCATCCAAACATGGAATATTAAAAGTTTCAATAAAGAAAATGAATTTAAAAAAAACTCATTTTAAACAAGAAAACTAATTTTCAAGAGAATAAAAGGAATTTTAAGTCAAGAAGATTAATTTTCTACGAAAAACGGAAATTTATTAACGAAATAGATGAATTTTTAACAAAAAACGATAAATTTTAAACAAAAAATCAAATATTTTTATTTTCAGTTAGAGAAATAACTTTTCAAGCTTTTAAAATAAAATTTAAAATGAAATACTCGAATTTGTTCCAAAAAGATCAAATACAAAAAATATTGGCAAAAAATGTAGCTTGTTTTTTAATTAAAAAATTAATTTCGAATAAAAATCTAATCAGTAGAGAAAATTAATTTAAAAAAAACTCATTTAAAAATTTAATAATTAAAAAAAAAAATTTTGAACCAAACAATTAAATTTTCAATAACAAAAAAATAATACTTTCTAACAAAAGAGTTTCAATTTGTGCCAAGTGGTTTAATTTTCAACCAAATGTTGAATGTTTGACTAAAAACTGGAAACCAAAGTTTTAATAAAATTTAGAAATTTTCGACTGCACAGACGAATTTTTAACTGCAGAAGATAAATATTAAACCAAAAATGGAATATTAAAATGAATTTTTAACAAAATAGTTTCACATTTAACTAATAAGTTGCATTTTAAACCAAAAAAGGTTTTTTAGTCGCTATTTACGATCGGCGAAAATCTTAAAAATTTAATCATATTATTAGAAAAAAAATTCAAGGACCAAAATCAAATTTACAAGATTCCTCTTGAAAAATATGGAAAACCTCTGAAGTGTAAAATTGTGATGTAAAATGTTGTAACATTACTAATATAGATTACTGAACAAATTTAAATAGTTGACTTTAATTTTAATTTAATAAATAAATTAATGAATTAAGTTTTTTCTAAAGAAAGGGTGACTCGTGCACGCGTAGCGCGCACAATTATCTAGTTATGAACAAATTATAATTTTTTCGTGTTTAAAAAAATTTTGAATAAATAAAATTTGTGTAGAAATTAATTATTTTTAATGTGTGTTCACATTAGTCATGATTCCAATATCTGAAATCATTGATTAGGACTTAGGACTAATTATCATGAATAATTAGTAGCTACAAAATGTTGCAACAGGTATTGATTCATGAAACTGTGATTTTCGTCAATTTAGAATTTTATTCATTATAATTCCTCGGAATAGAATTATAGTCTCGATCTTTATTCATATAGGTTTTTCCCCGATTTGCGTTAATCATGACATTTCAATTTTTTAAGATATGATGAAATAATTAGACATTGGGCCATTTTTACTTTGATGACTTTTTCGAATTTTTCCAAAATTATCAAATTATTAAAGGAAAATTGTTCAATAACTGATTTTTTTCAACATTTTGGTTCTTCCAGAAAATTATAATCACTTTATGATTTTTATATTTTATTTCTATTTTTATTTATTATTATTTTTATTATTTATATTTATTTTATAAAATAAAAAAAATTTGATTTTTCTCAAAAAAAGATGAAAATATTCTAGAGAAAGTTTTTTCTTTTAAATATTTTTTAAATCAAATCTTAGAACTAAGCACTAGAATTGAATTATTGACACGAATTTCACTAATTGCTTATTAATTTTAATATACAAAAGCTGATTAATTGAGAATATCAAAATAATAAAAATTGCTATAATTAACTAGAAATTTATAATATATAAAAAAATTTTGGTTTCAATTATGATTGATAAATTTTAACAACATTTCATCAAAATTTTAAATAGTAATTTTTTTAACTGGAAAATGGGAGGGGAAAGTTTTCTCATATCCTACCCCTTCTCCAGCTCAAAAATTTTCCAATCGTTTCTATTTTTCTAAAAAATACAAAAATAATTCAGAATTTTTGTTTTTTAATGATCTGGTTAATCCATGGAATTAAAATCACTTTGTGATCACGTTTATACATTGTTTAAACAAAAAAGTTGTCTTTTTTGGAAAAAAAGGAATTTAATAAAAACATTTTTGTATAAAAATTTCTTTGAAATTAAAAGAAATTTGAATCGAGCAAAGATTTAATTATTTATAAATATAAATAGATTTGAATTACTTTAATTAATTACAATAATTGCTGAATAATTTTATCAATTTTATTTTTCTAATAATAAAAATTGAAAACTGCCATAATTAACACTATAATTATAATACATTTATTAAAGAAAACTTTTAATTTAGAATGTAAATTTTTCAAGGTGGAAAAAAGGTGCGGTGTGACAGAACTTCCTCCTTCCCTTCTCCATTTTGCAAAATTAAAATTTCTCAATAAAAATGTCTTTATAAATATATTATGATTTAAGTGTTAATTATAGTACTTTTTAATTTTTAGTAATTTAATATTTCGAATTAGTCAACGGTGAAATATTAAAATTAATCAACAATTAGGTACATTTCAACAGTTCAAATTTATTAAAATTTTACATTTATGAAATTTTCGATCGATATACATTTCTTACAATATAATGCATTTTTTTCTTATACAGGTTTCAGTTCGAATAATGGTCAATAATTGCTATTTTTGGCAATTCGACTTTTTTTAATTAACCTTGAAATTTTTTAATTAAACTCACATATAAAGATAAAAATAAAAAAGTAGCGCTATGTTAAAATTCATAAAACTGTTTTTGAAGACTGATTATTTTGGTTGATATTGCTAATGAGCCATGTACTACGCAGTGAATTCACAAGGAACATGGTCATAAATTTGCTGTTATAGCAAGAGGACTAAGCGAATTCACGTTTTCAGTCATAAAGAGTACGGCAAAAATCTGGTATGAATTAGAATTGAGATAAGAAACAAGGTTTAATAGACACTGAAGAATTTGGGAACATTACTGAACACACGCATTTATTTAGATTTTTACGTCAGCCAGAAGAAATTAGGGCTTTTGATTTTTTTAAAGCTCAAAGTCCAAAGATGTGGGATGAATTAGGATAAAAGTGTAATAACCTTTGAAGAATTCAGAAAAATTTCTGCAAACACGCATTTATTTAGATAAGTCAGTCAGAACTGAGGAATACTTCTACCCACACGCATTTATTTATATGTTTACGTCAAGCATAAGAAATAAAGGATTTTGATTTTTTAAACGTTCAACATACAAAAAGATTTGAGATAAATTAGAATCGAGATTCGAACCAAAGTATAAAATTTATTGTAAAATTGAGGAACATTGCTCCACACACACATTATTTTAGATTTTTCCATCAGTCAGAAGAAATGAGGAATTTTTCTTTAATGTTTAAGGTCTAAAGATATGGTATGAATTAGAATCAAATTTTAATAGTCCTTGAAGACATGAGGAAGATTTCTTTACACACGCTTTTATTTAGATAATAACTTTAGTCAGGCGAAATGAGGGATACATTTTTTAAACGTTCAAAGTTCAAAGATATGGTATGGATTAAAATCAAAGTTTAATAGCCTTTAAAGAATTTTGGGAACATTACTTCACACACGCATTCATTCAGATTTTTACCTCAGTCGGAAGAAATGGAGGCTCTTAAAATTTTAAACGTTCAATTCACAAAGATCTGGGACGAATTAGAATCAAAATTAGAACCAACATTTAAAAGTTACTGAAGAATTTAGGAATATTTCTACACAAACGCTTTTATTTAGATTTTAACGTCAAATAAAAGAAATAAGGGCTTTTAATTTTTTTAATGTTCAAAGTGCAAAAATATGGGATGAATTAGAATCGAGATTAAAAGCAAAGTTAGCCACAGAAGAATTTAGGGAAATTTCTGCACACACGCTTTTTTCTAGAGTTTTACCTCAGTCAGAAGAAATTATTACTTTTTTCAAACATTTAAGGTTCTAAGATATTACATGAATTATAATCGAAGTTTAATAGCCTTTAAAGAATTTTGGGAACATTACTGCACACACGCATTTATTTAGATCTTCACGTAAGTCAGAGAAAATGAGGAATTTAGGTTTTTAAAAGTTTAAAGTACAAAGATCTGGAATGAAATAGAATCAAGATTAGAACCAACGTGTAAAATCCACAGAAGAATTTGGGAATATTTCTACACACACGCATTTATTCATATTTATACGTCAATCAGAAGAAATTAGGGCTTTTGATTTTTTAATCTTTTAAATTCTAAAAATATGGTATAAATTAGAATCAGAGTTTAATAGCCTTTAAAGACTCTAGGAACATTTCTTCACACACGCATTTATTTAGATTTTTACGTCAATTAGAAGAAATGAGGGATTTAATTTTTTAAACGTTAAAAATCTGAAGATATGGGATGAATTAGAATCGAGACTGGAAACAAAGTTAGCCACAAAAGAACTTAGGAACATTTCTGCACACACGCATTTATTTAATTTTTTCTATCACTCAGTAGAAATGAAGGCTTTTGAATCTTTAAATGTTTAAAGTCAAGATTTGGGATGAATTAAAATCGAGATTAGAAGCAAAGTTTCATGGCCACTGAGGAATTTTGGATTATTTCTGCACACACGCATTTATTTAGATTTTTACGTAAGTCTGAGAAAATGAGGGATTTTTATTTTTTGAAAGCTCAAAGTACAAAAATCTGGGGTGAAATAGAATCGAAATTAGAACCAAAGTTTGAAAGAAAAGAAAGAATTTGGGAACATTTCTGCACACTCGCATTTATTTATATATTTACGTTAGTCAGAAAAAATTGAGGCTTTTGAAGTTTTAAACGTTCAAAGTAGAAATATCTAGAATGAATTAAATCGAGATTAGAACCAAAGTTTAAAAGTCACTGAGCAATTCCTTCATTTCTTCGCACACGCATATTTTTTAAACTTTACGCAAGTCAGAGAAAATGAAGAATGTTACTTTAAAACTTCAAAGTACAAAAATCTTGGATGTTTTAAAATAGAGATTAGAATCAAAGTTTAATAGCCCGTGAAGAATTTCGGAACATTTCTGCACACACGCATTTATTAAGATTTTCACGTGAGTCAGAGAAAATGAGGGATTTTGATTTTTTGAACGTTCAAAGTACAAAAATCTGGGGTGAAATAGAATCGAAATTAGAATCAAAGCTTAAAAAAATTGAAAAAATTTAGGAACATTTCTTCACACACGCATTTATTTATATTTTTATGCCAGTCAAAAGAAATTGAGACTTTTGAAGTTTTAAACGTTCAAAGTAGAAAGATCTGAGAGGAATCTCAATGGAGATTAGAATCAAAGTTTGAAAGCCAATGAAGAATTTTTTCATTACTTCACACACGCATTTTTTAAATTAACGCAAGACAGAGAAAATAAGAAATTTTGATTTTCAGAGTGCAAAGTAAAAAAAATCTTGGATGTTTTAAAAACGAGATTAAAATCACAGCTTGATGGCTACTGAAGAATCTTGGAACCTTTCTGCACGCACGCATTTATTTAAATCTTTATGTCAGTGAGAAGAAACTGAGGCTTTTTAAGTTTTTAAACGTTCAAAGTGGAAATATCTAGGATGAATTTGAATCGAGATTAGAAAAAAAGTTTAAAAATCCCTGAAGAATTTCTTCATCTCTTCGCACACGCATTTTTTTAGAACTTCACGTAGGTCAGAGGAAATAAGGAATTTTAATTTTTTAAAGTTCAAAGTACAAAAATCTTGGATGCTTTAAAATCGAGATTAGAATCAAAGTTTAATAGCCTGTGAAGAATTGAGGAAAATTTCTTCACACACGCATTTATTTAGATTTTTACGTCAGTCAGAAGAAATGAGGAATTTTTTAAAAACTTTTAAAGTCTAAAGATGGGTTATGATTTAGAATCAAATTTTAAAAGCCCTTGAAGAATTGAGGAACATTTCTTCACACACGCATTTATTTAGATCTTTACGTCAGTCAGAAAAAATAAGGGATTTTGTTTTTTTAAATTTTCAAAGTACAAAGATCTGGAATGAATAAAAATCGAGATTTCAGTTTAAGTTTAATAGCCTTTGAAGAATTTAGTAAAATTTCTGCACACACGCATTTAGATTTGTACGTCAGTCAGAAGAAATAAAGGCTTTTGATTTTTAAATCTTTCAAAGTACAAAGATTCAAAGCAGGAAGTTTAAAAGAAGTTGCTGAAAGAATAGCCGGTATGTTTAGTGAATAAATTCAACTACCAGGTTAGTCTCTTGATGGATCAAGATGCGAGGCACGCTTAGTGCGGTTCATCTAACAATTTATTTATCACTTTGCACCATACCAAAATTAGATTCATTAATTATCCCATTGTTAACATACAATCCTGCTGTTTCAAAATAAAGTTTTCTTCTATTATTATCTTGCCGCATAATGCAATCCGCTAGAAACAAATGAATGTTCCTATATGATTGAAACATATAGACCGCACGGGCTCAAACATATGATTCGCACGGGCTCAAACATATGGACCGCACGGGCTCAAACGTGAAGACCGCACGGAGTTCGAAACGTTGTAAATTTTAAATCCAGTCTTATTTTTTCATGAGCTAATGTAGCGGAAACTTTTTAGTAAACTTCATTCTTTTAGAATATTTTTTATCTAATTTATTTTGAATGCTGTGATTTTCGCAAAAAATAAAAAACCGATTTCTTACTTTTACATCCTCTACTCGAAATTTAAAAAAAAAATGAAAAATTTAAAAGCAATTAATCATCAGAACTTAGTTTTAGTATATGGACTAGATTTTTTTCAAAATTTATTTAACATCCTTTTAAAAATTACGCAAGATCATTTTAATTAAATAATTAATTAATTATTTTCTATTTTAAAAAATTCTCAACAATATTCATACATTTTTAATTCATATTTGAAGTTTGCACTAGGAAGATTAATTTTGTAACTGAAAATACGAATTTTTTAATAAATAACATGTATTTTTGACCTTTTAATTCAATTTTTAAACTAAAAGAATCAGTTTTTAACAACAAATGGAATCGATCAATTTTCATCCAGAATGATTAATTTGAAATAAAGAAAACGAAGTTTTAAAAAACAATTAAACTTTTTAACAAAAAGTTTAGTTATAAAGAAAAATGGACGGATTTTCCTTACAAGCCATTTGAATTTTCAACCTAAAAATATGAAGTTTTAGAAAAAAAGTTCATTTTTACTCAAATAGTTGAATTTAATGTTAAGAAATTAGTTTTTGAACCAAAAAATAAATTATTATCAAAATACATACGTTTTTAAACAAAGAAACGAACTTGTAATTCAAATGAATAATCTTCGAAAAAAATGTAACCATGAAAGTAACAAATTGTCAACTTAATACTTAAATTTTAAAAAGAAATAATTTAATTTAAAAAAATGTAGGTTTTAATTTTAAAAGTGAAAAAATTCAATAGTTTCGCTTTATGTGTTTTAATTTGCATTTAAGTTTTCATAATTTCCAATTGTAAAACTTTTAGCTTCAAGAGTTTCAATTTTTTAATTTAAATAACCGTGAAAATATTGAAGAGACAGGGCATTTTTTTCTCGATTATATATTTCCGAATTTGAACATTAAAAAAAATTTTAGTTTTATAAAAATGGTATAAAAAGTAAATGTAAAAACACGTCCGACTTGAATGAAAAAATAAATTTCTTCATAAATTTTTCCCGGATCTATTAACATTTTGCAAACCAACGGGAAGACTGAAAAATCCCAAAAAATAAAATTCCCGAAACTGTAAAATTCGGGAATCGGAAAATTTCCAAAAAATAAAATTTCCGAACAATTTATAATATTGCTAACTAATTCGGGAATTTTATAATTCGGCAATTTTCTGTCGGATTCAATTCAGCACCGATTTATCTTCAAGTTTATTTATACTTTTTAAATAAATAATTCGATTATTTGAAAAAATTTTAAACTTTGAATATTAACAAAAATTTTCTTCAATACAAATATTTAATTATTTTTTCTAAATAAATGAGAATTGAAATTTTTTAACTCGGGAATTTTATGATTTGGAATATTTAATTCGGAAAATTTATTATTCCGAAATTTTATTATTAGCGAATTTTCCGAACCGGGAATTTTATTTTTTGGAAATTTTATTATTCGGGAATCTTTTAATTCCGGAATTTTATTTTTTGGGAAATTTTAAATTAAGTAATATTATAAACTGTCGGGAATTTAATTATTCGGGAATAATATTCAATTCGGAAAATTCATTATCTTGATATTTCACTATTAACGAATTTTCCAATTCGGGAATTTTATTATTTGAAAATTTTATCATCCCGGAATCTTATTCTTTGGGAAATTTTTTTTTCGGGAATTATATAATAATATTTAAAAAATATATTATTCGGAAATTTTATTATTCGGGAATTGTTCAGTGTTGGTAATTTTATTTTTCAGAAATTTTATTATTCATGAATCTTCCAATTGAAGAATTTTATTGTTCGGAAATTTCATCATTCGGTTATTTTATTACTTGGAAGTTTCATTATTTGGGAATTTTGTTATTCGCAAGCTTTTCTTTTCAGGAATTTCATTATTCGCATATTTTCTTATTGGGGAATTTTCCAGTGTCGGGAATTTAATTTTTCGGGAATGTTTCAATTGAGGAATTTTATTGTTTGGAAAATTTTAAATTCAGTGATATTATAAACTGTCGGGAATTTTATTATTCGGGAATTATATTTAATTCGGAAAATTTATTATTCCGAAATTTTATTATTAGCTAATTTTGCAATTCAGGAATTTTATTATTTGAAATTTTAGCATCCTGGAATCTTATTCTTTGGGAATTTTATTTTTCGGAAATCTTATTATAATAATTCAAAATTTTATTATTTGAAAATTTTATTATTCGAACGTTTTATTATTCGGGGATTGTACAGTGTTGGGAATTTTATTTTTCAAAAATTTTATTATTCGTGAATCTTCCAATTGGGGAATTTTATTTTTCGGAAATTTTATTATTCGGGAATTTTATTACTAGCAAACATTTTTTTCGGGAATTTCATTCTTCGGATACTTTCTCATTGTGGAATTTTACAGTGTCGGGAATTTCTTTTTTTGAAATTTTATTTTTCGGGAATCTTTCAATTCAGGAATTTTACTGTTTGGGAAATTTTGAATTCGCTAATATTATAAACTGGCAAGAATTTTATTATCAGTGAATTTTGCAATTCGGGAATTTTATTATTTGAAAATTTTATTGTCCCGGAATCTTATTCTTCGGGAAATTTATTTTTCGGGAATTTTATAATAATATAAAAAAAAAAATATTATTCGAAAATTTTTCTATTCAAACATTTTATTAATCGAGAATTGTTCAGGGTTGGTAATTTTATTACTCATGAATCTTCCAATTGGGGAATTTCATCATTCGGAAATTTTCTCATTCGGTTATTTTATTATTTGGAAGTTTCATTATTCGGAATTTTGTTACTCGCAAATTTTTCTTTTCAGGAATTTCATTATTCGCATATTTTCTTATTGGGAAATTTTTCAGTGTGGGGAATTTAATTTTTCGAAAATGTTATTACTCGGGAATGTTTGAATTCAGGAATTTTATTGTTTGGAAATCTTAAAATTCAGTAATATTATAAACTGTCAGGAATTTTATTATTCGGGAATTATATTCAATTCGGAAAATTTTATTATTCGGAAATTTTATTATTAGCAAATTTCACAATTCGGGAATTTTATTCTTTGAAATTTCAGTATTCCGGAATCTTATTCTTTGGGAATTTTATTTTTCGGAAATTTTATTATAATACTTCAAAATTTTATTATTCGGAAATTTTATTATTAGGTAACTTTACTTTTTGGAAGTTTTATTATTTGGGAATTTCATTACTAGCAAACATTTTTTTCGGAAATTTCATTGTTCGGATATTTGCTTATTGGAGAATTTTACAGTGTCGGGAATTTTATTTTTTGGAAATTTTATTCTTCGGGAATCTTTCAATTCAGGAATTTTACTGTTTGGGAAATTTTAAATTCGATAATATTATAAACTGTCGGGAATTTTAATATTCGGAAATTATATTCAATTCGGAAAATTTATTAGTCCGAAATTTTATTATCAGTGAATTTCTCAATTCGGGAATTTTATTATTTGAAAATTTTATTCTCCCGGAATCTTATTCTTTGGGAATTTCATTATAATATTTAAAGATTTTATCATTCGAAAATTTTATTATTCGGAAATTGTACAGTGTTGGGAATTTTATTTTTCAGGAATTTCATTATTCGGGAATCTCCCAACTGGGGAATTTTATTATTCGGAAATTTTATCATTCAGTACTTTTATTATTTGGAAGTTTTATTATAGGGGAATTTTATTTCTCCAAATTTTTCTCGGCAGTTTCGTTATTCGGATATTTTCTTATTGGGGAATATTATTTTTTGGAAATGTTCTTATTCGGGAATCTTTCAATTCAGGAATTTTATTATTTGAGGATTATATTCAATTCGGGAATATTATAATTCGGGAATTTTCAAATTCGGAAGTTTTATTTCTTTTTGAATGCGTAATAATTTAAAAATGCAATTTAATTGAACAAGTATAGAAACAATAATTAATTTAATTCAAGTTGACCTGGAAAATCGTTGAATAACTGGAAAATGACCTGGAATTAAAAATCATCCCAAGAATCGGTATCCCGGATTCTTGTTAAGTTAACAATAAAAATTTTTACCCGAGAATTATATTATGTAAAATAATGATTGTTTTAAGTACTTAGTAACTTCGAAATATCCATATGGCAATATGACGCGGACTTAAAAAAAATGACGTGTCAACAGTTTTGCTCGTCGTACACGCGTCATTTCGCGATTTTTTTTGTATAAAAAAACAAGACCGTACAAAATAATCCGTGTACGAGAGGAATATACTGGCGAGTTCGTATTATGCAAAATTATTTGCAATAATTCGCAATAAACCAACTGGAAATATGATATGTAGTACATTCACATTTATAGGAATAATTAACTCTGCGGGATTTAATTAATAAGAAATTTACATTTTACTGGGACTAACACAGTAAAAACCGGGATAACACACCGATGCATATCATTCTGATTATCAACTTCAGATAAAAATGATCCATTTTTGCGGATACAAAATTAATTTTTTCAGAACGACTGAAAAATCCCGAAAAATAAAATTCCCGAATTGTAGAATTTCTGAATAATAAAATTTTTGAATTATAACATTTTTAAATACTACAATTCTTGAATTGTAAAAGTCTCGGATTGTAAAATTCCAGGATAATAAAGTATGCAAATAATATAATTTTTTAATTGTAAAATTATCGTAAAATTAAATTCTCGAATTGGAAAATTCCCGAAAAATAAAATTCACGAAAGTTTGCAATATTACCGAATTTGAAATTCCTGAATTAGAAAAGTCCCGAATTGTAACATTCCCGATTAATAAAAATTCCGAATACAAAAATTCCCGAAATATATAATTCCCAATAATAAAGATCCCGAACTAAAAAAGTCCCGAATTGTAAAATTTCCGAATGATAAAATTCTCGAAAAATAAGGTTTTCAAATGATACAATTTCCGAATACTAGAATTCACGAATTATAAAAGTTTCAAATTGTAAAATTACTAAATAATAAAATATAATAAAAAATAATAATATAATAAAATAATAATAATAAAAATATAATAAATAATAAAATATATATAATAAAATTACTAAATATAAAATAAAATAATAAAATTACTGAAATGTAAACTTCTAGAAATGTAAAATTTTCAAATAATATAATTCACGACAGTTTAAAATATTACCGTATTTGAAATTCCCGAATTATAAAACTCTAGAATTGTAAAATCCCCGAATAATGAAATTTTCAAATAATAAAATTTCACAATTGTGAAATTCCCGAATTACAAAAGTCCCGAATTGTGAAATTCCATGAAAATAAAATTCCCAAATAATAAAATTTTCTAATACTAAAATTTCCAAATAATAAAATTTTGTAATACTAAAATTTTCGAATAATACAATTTATACAAAAGTATAAAAGTTCCGAATTGTAAAATTCCTAAATAACAAAATTACTAAATAGCAAAATTCCTGAATCATGCAATTCTCGAATTTTTAATATTATTAA
>NC_046663.1:18861344-18923065 GCF_010883055.1 Belonocnema kinseyi
AATAAAATAATATAATAAAATTTATAAATAATAAAATTAATAAAATTTATATATATATAATAATAAAATTCCTGAATACTTCAATTATCGAATTATAAATGTTCGGAATTGTTAAATTTCTGAATAACAAAATTACTGAAGTTTAAAAATCCCGAATAATAAAATTATCGGATAATAAAATTATTGACTGCTTACAAGATTACCAAATTGGAAATTCCCGAATAATAATATTTCGAAATAATGAAATTCCTTAGTAAAATTCCCGAATACTACAGTTCTTGGAGTATGAAAGTTCCGAATTGAAAAAATCCTGAATAAGAAGATTCTCGAATAATGAAAATCTCGAAATAAAAAATTCCCGAATAATAAAATTTCAGGATAATAAAATTCCAGGAACATAAAAATTCCCGAATAATAAAGTTTTCAAATAATAAAATTCGACAATAATAAAATTCCCTAATTATAAAAGTCCCTAATCGTAAAATTCTCGGAAATAAAATTTCCGGATGATTAAATTTTTCAATTATAAAATTCTTGAATAATAAAATTCTCTACTTTCAAAATTCCTGCATAATAAAATGCCCGACAGTTTATAATATTACCGAATTTTTAATTTCTCGAATCAGATAATTACACAATAATCAAATATTTTTATAAAAAATGTAAATTTTCAAAGTTTCTAAACAAATTTTTTAAATTAAAAATAAAAATAATTTAAAATGATATATTTATGATTGGATTTTTTCAAGTTATTGTTTTTTTTTAATTTAAACAATAATTTTAGAAACTTTAAATCTTAAAAATAATATTTTTCTATAAATAGATTTGAGTTTTCTATTTTTTCAAATAAGTAATATTCATAACAAACATTTTATATTTCGGGAATTTTCTAGTTCGAATATTTTATAATTAAAAAATTTTTTGTCGACGTTTTTATACTTCGGAAATTTAATTATTCGGAATTTTCCAATTTTGGAAATTCTGAATTCAGGAATTTTATTTTTCGGAAATTTTATAATGCGGGAAATTTATTATTTGGAAATTTTATTTTTCGGGATTTTTTTAGTCTTCCTATTTTATTCCTGAAGATCATTTTATTTAAAGTCATATGTTAGTCACGACCAAAAATGGAATTGATAAATTTTTAGTTAAAAGAATTAATTTCAAACTAAAAAAATAATCGAATTCTTTAATAAAATAGTTGAATTATCAAACGAAGCTATGATATTTCAACTACAATAATAAATTTTAAAACAAAATAGTTGAACTATCAGTTGAAAAACAAAAAATAATTGGTTAAAAAGTCTTTCAACCAGCAGTTATAAAGTTTTAAACAAGAAGACTGATGTTGTTTCCAAAAAAGGCGAATTTTCAAAAAATAGTTGAATTTTCAGCTAAAAAAGATGTATTTTCAACCAAAAATAATTGAATTCTCAACCAAAAAAGATGAATTTCTACAAGAAAATGGAAAAGTAAATTTCTGAATTAAAAAGTCATTTTCAAAAACCAAAACGAATTTTTAACAGAATATTTAAATTTTAAAACAAAACGATGAATTTTTATCCACAAAGATTTTTTTTAAAGAGGAATTTTCAAAAAATTGTTTAAATTTAAAGTAAAAAATTAATTTTCAGTTGAAAAAAACAAGGATTAAAACAGTAGGTTAACTTTTAAACAAGTATTAAACATTCTCAACCAAAAAGATGTATTTTCAACCAAAAATTTAAAATATATAACAAAAGATAAATGTTTAACAAAGCGGTTAAATCTTTTCGTTAAAAAAAATGAATTTGTAAAAAAAAAGTATTCTCGACAAAATAGTTCAACCGAATTGTTGAAATTTCAAGCTAAAAAGTCCAAATTTCTACAAAAAAGTTAAACATTCAAACCGAATATATGAATTTTAACAAGAAAAGTTAATTTAAAAAAAAAATAGTCTAACTTGTGTAGAAGCTATAGATTTTATAATACCGTTGAATGTAATTATTACTAGCATTATTAGCTATTTATAAAATCCTTGTAAATCGTTCTGTTCTTTGAATTATTTATTATTCTAAAACACCTTGCATAGACAATAAATTGATTTAGATCTTTGTTGTACAATATAAATCTTTTTTTTTTCTTCTTAATTTTGTATTCAGTCCGTTCAGTGTACATTTGCAGTGGTAAAAAAAGAAAATATTGGCTTTGTGTAATGTTTACTGATCATAAACTCTCTATACTTTTTAACAAAATAGTTGCATTATCAACAAATAATAACAATTTTAACAAAAAAGTCGATTTTTCAACCAAACAGTAAAATTTTCAACCTAAAAAATGAATTTTTAACCAGAGAATCAACGTTTAAACAAAGAAGATTAAAAAAATTAGTTGCATTTTCATTTATAAAGAAAAATATATTTTGCAACTAAAATAATGCACCTTTAACCAACAAACTAATTTTTAATGAAGTAGTTCAAGTTTTAAAAGGAAAGAATTGTTTATAGAAAATAGTTGAATTTTTTTAACAAAATATTTTAATTTGTAATCACAGAGTTAACTTATCGACCTTAAAAGGAAAAAATGTTAACCAAATTGTTGAACTAAAAAAGATTAATTATCAACAAATCACTTGAATTCATAAACAAATAGTTGAAATTTCAAATGAAAGGGAATAATTTTAAACAAAATAAATGAATTTACAACCAAATAGTTGAATTCTCAATCAAAAAGATGAATTTTTAGCGAAAAAGATTAATTTTTTACCCGAAAAACAAAGTTTTAACATATTAATTAAATTTTCAACAAAACTGTTCAATTTTCAACTATAATATTGGATCTTCAACGAAAACCAAATCAATTTTCAAACAAATAGTTGAATCTAAGAAAAACAATTCAATATCAACAAAAAATTTGAATTTTTATCAAATTAGTTAAACTTTGAACTGAAATATTGATTATTAAATAAAATTAGTTTTCAACCAAATAGTAGAATAAAAAAGAAACAATTCAATACCAACAAAAAAGTTGAATTCACAACCAAATAGTTGCATTTTCAACAAAAAAATCAATATTATAAAAATCAATTTCAACAAAACAGTTAAATTTACAACCAAATAGTTAACATTTCGAACAAAAGGGACGAATTTTCAACAAAATAAATGAATTTTTACCAAATAGTTAAATTTTAAAACTACTATGAAGATAAATTTTCAACCAACTTTTAAGTTTCAGTCAAAGAGATGAATTTTCTACAAAAAAGGACATTTTCAACCAAATACTTGAATTTTAAATTAAATACGATCAATTTTTTTTTTTATCAAAAATAGAATACTTAAAATTCCAGTGGAAGAAATTTGCATTATAACACACAAAAAAACGAATTTTGAACAAAATAGATGAATTATCAACCAAATTCTTGAAATTTCAACTAAAAACTGTCAAAATTTCAAACCAAAAATGGAACAAATAAATATTTCATAAAAAAATGCATTTGCAACAAAAAATCTATTCAAAAAGGTAATGGTAAAATTTTCGAATGAAAAAATTAATTTTCCAACAATAATTTTCTATAGAATAGTTAAATATTTAATCAAAAAGACATATTTTCAACTAAAAAATGCATTTTTAAGGAAAATTTTAGGAATTTAAGGAATTAATTTTCTACCAAAAAGATAAATTCACAAAAAATTACATCAATTTTCTATCGAAATGTAAAAATTTTAACTAAAAATTAGTCAAAGTAGGCACCAAGCGCCTAAAGGAAGGGCTACGTATATTTAGGTGTTTATATTTTGGACCTTTTTTAATTTTGGGCCCTATGTCTTTTTGGGGACATTTGTCAATTTTGGTACCTATGTAAATTTTGGGACTTATGTCGATTTTTGAACGTATGTAAATTTTGTTCCCTTTCTTAATTATTGGCCCTATGTCTTTTTTGAGACATATGTCAATTTTGAATCCTATGTTTTAGCCCCTATGTCTGTTTTTGATCTTATGTCTTTATTGAACCCTATATCTGTTTTGGACCCTATGCCTGTTTTGGATCCTATGACTGTCTTGAATTGGGTAAATTTTGAGCCCTATTTTTTAAATTTTAGTTCCTATGCATCTTTTGGTCGAATATTATTCTGGTACATATGTATTTTTTGGACTATGTATTAGTTTTTGGCCCCATATCTGTTTTTAACCCTATGTCTGCTTTGAACCCTATGTTCATATGATTTTTTAAATCTTGTGTCTGTTTTTGACCCTTCATCTGCTTTGAACCCTATTTATGTTGTGGACACTATGTCTTTTTATAACATCAGGTCAATTTTGGGCCCCATATAAAATGTAGGCCCGGTGCCTTTTTTGGCATTCTATTACTTTGGATCCTCTGTCTTTTTCGGGCCATGTGTCAGTTTTAGGGCCTATATCTCTTTTGGGCTCTATGTCTCTTTTATATTATGTTTCTGTTTTGGGACTTATGTCTTTTTTGGCCCTATGTCAATTTCACGCTCTAAATCAATTTTAGGCCTTCAGACATATTCAGTCCCATATCTATTTTGGACCCCATGTCTTTTTTAGGCCATGTATCAGTTTTGGGCCCTATGCCTATTTTGGACCCTATGTATGTTTTTGACCTTATGTCTGCTTGTATGTTTTGGACCCTATGTCTGTTTTGGATACTTTGTCAATTTTGGGTACTATATCAATTTGAGACCCTATGAATTTTGGTCCCATTTTGTTACGTACCCAATGTTTTCTTTTGGCTCTGTGACAGTTTTGGTTCCTACGTCTTTTTTAATTCTATGCATGCTTGGAAAATATGTCTGTTTGGACACTATGTCTGTTTGGACCCTCTGTCAATTTTTCACCCTATATAAATTTTAGACACCATGACTCTTTTCAGGCCAATATAAATTTTAGACTCAATGCCTTTTTTGGATCATGTGAAAGTTCTGGGTCCTATGTCTATTTTGACCCTATGTCTTTTTCAACTCAATATCTATTTTGAACCATATGTTTGGTTTGAATCCTATGTATGTTCTGGAATCTATGCCTTTATGACACTAGGTCAATTTTGGACCCTAAATCAAATTTAGACTCTATGCCTTGTTTGTTACCATATCATTTTGGACCCTATGTCTGTTTTGGACCATATACCTGTTGTGTACCATATATTTTGGGCCTAATATTGTTTTGGGTTCAATGTCTCTTTTTGATCCTATGTCTGCTTTGAAAATATGTCTGTTTGACAATATGTCTGTCTGGGAACTATAACTTTTTGGGCCGTATGTATATTATTTTCCGCCCTATATGAATTGCAGACACCATGACTTTTTTAGCCCCATATACATTTTGGGCTTAATGCTTTTTTTGAATTATATGAAAGTTCTGGGACCTATGTGTAATTTGGACCCTATGTCTTTTTCGACTCTATATCTGTTTTGAACCATATGTATATTTTGGAATCTATATCTTTTTATGCCACCCGTTCAATTTATGGCCCTAATTCAAACTTAGGCCCTATGTATTTTTTCCCATATTATTTTGGACCCTATGTCTTTTTGGGACTATGTATCAGTTTTAGGTCCTATGTCTATTTTGGACCATATGCCTTTTGTGTACCATATGTCTGTTTTTGACCCTATGTCTGTTTAGGCCTAATGTAAATTTTGGGCCCCATATAAATTTTAGGCCCTGTCATTTTTGGTTCATATTATTTTGGACCCTTTGTCTTTTTTGGACCATGTGTCAGTTTTGGGCCCTGCGTCTGTCTTGGATCCTATGTCTGTTTCAAACCCTATGTATGTTTTAGACCCCATGTCTGTTTTTGACCCTTTGTCTGTTTGGGCCCTATGTCAATTTTAGGTCCTGATTTTTTGGACCTAATACTATTTTTGTATCTATGTGTTTTTTGGGCCACGTGTCAATTTTAGGTTCTACGTCTGTTTTGGACCCTATGTCTGTTTTGACCCTATATCTGTTTTGATCTTATGTCTTTTTTAGTTCCTATGTCTGTTTGAGCCTAGGTCAATTTTGCGCCCTATATGAATTTTAGGGCCTATGACTTTTTATCCTCATAGAAATTTTGGTTTCTATGTCTTTTTTGGGACCGACTCTAAGAAACCCTAAAAGCGATCAAAATTTTAAACCGAAAATCAAACAGATAAATTTTTAGTTGCAAAATCAATATTTAACCAAGAAACAATGAATTTCCAAGAAAATAATTAAATTTTTAACCAAATAGTTGACTTTTTAACCAAACTTCAATTGCTCACACGACTTATTCTGAATAATAATTTTGACGATTTGCAAGATATTTAATGACTCTTACTCAACATGATGATAGTCATATTGAAATATTCTGATTGTTATCTAATAACTATTCTTGAAATTGACATGGAAAACTACAAACACCTCTTATTAAGATTTATGGATGTCCTAAAGAAAACATTGGGTTTTTCCGCTTTTAATTTCATATTAATAAACAGCAAGAATGTTCTTATTGATTCCATTAGATTTTCCGGATATAAGTGGAAAGAGAACAGGTTCTTGGCGTATGAAATCATATCCTCAATCAATTTTATAGTTAATTAAGTAGTTGAAACTAATTTCGATTAGTTGATGACCAACTGAATATAAAAAAAAAAGGATTAATCACTGATTGTGTCGCGACTTGAACCACTTTTTTGTTGTACCCACGCAACCCATGTCGCAGTATCGTTTTGATGTAAGTAATACTCTGTGCGTTTAAAGAAATGTAATTTAGACAAGCCTGCGTAATTTTTATTTTCAAAAAATGATGTTTTAAAATAATACAGGAAAAACATTAACATAAAAACATCAACATTTAAGGAAACCCAAATTTCTATGCATAAATTGAACTAATTTATGATAATTATAACCATCATGAGTATCAATATTTGTTGACAACATTTCTGATTTTTAAACACATTTAGAAGACGATTGCGATTGGTTACATAATGTACGTGTATACGTTTAAAAAAAAAACTATCACTAAAAGTACTATCATCAATTTTCGTGATCTGTATTTACACCATTTTTTTTCTCTTCATGAAACGTTAATTAATGCGGTAATGTATTGCATAAAGAACTAAAAAATCTTGATGACATTCGAAAAAAGTAGTGTCTTCGCAGTGTGATTTGTGGTAGGACAAGAACGTGAATAAATTATTTGACTGAAACAGGTTTTGAAAAATTGATTAAAACAGCCTTTGTCAACAAAAATTATTTCTAAAAAGGAATTCTATTGTTAATCTCATTGCCAAAGTGCATCCCTTGAAATTCTCTATTTGAAATTCTCAATTAAAATATTGACATTTATGTACACACTGAACAAATAGGTCTATAGATTTGGAAAAGGAAGGTTCCTTCCAACCAAAAACGAAACAAGTATTTGGGTAATAAATTGTTGCAGAAATAAGGAAACAAGATGAATGCAAATGAATGAATGTTGTGAATAGAGAAAATGGAAATTGTTGATCAAAAATTGGTGATGGTGAAGATGCTAAAAAGAGTCTCAGATTTAATGTACTTTTTGTTACCACTGCAACCGGAGTTATTATTATCACTTTTGGAAACTTTTCCATAATGAGATCAGGTGAGTATCACACAGAGGTAGACGATTTACTGATCTTAGATTACATCGCATGTATGAAATGTCGAACTATCGTCATCGCGAGTACATGGATGACCGATCGCAACCCTACTCCGCATCCTATTAATTCCACGAATGGGAAAATAATTTCAACTAGATTTCTAAAGACAAAAAAAGCAAGTTTTAAAAAAAGGAACCCTCATGAGAAGCTCTTGAATCTCTTTAAGATCCTGTAATCTCGATTTAGAAGAAATTTGTTTATTATAAAAATATTTAACTATAACAAAAAGAAACATTGTGTTGCTGATGTGCTTCGTTTGCATTTAAAAAAACTGCTTGATGAACTTTATTATTATTCGCACCATTTGATAAAATTACAAAAAATATTGTTTCAGTCGTATGTTGAGATGAAAATGATAGTTGGGTTTTCGAAAATAAATGTATCATTTTTAGCTGATTTTTTAAAACACGGATTGAGTTCAACTAACTTTAATCATATCAAGGTTAAAAAAAAATCTTATTTGAAAATTTGACAGACCCGAAAATTTGGTATTAAATGAGTTTAGGATGAAACCAACTTGTCTATTCATTAAAAAGATTTTGGAGAAATATGTCAAGTTTTCTTAAAGAGACAAAATCCAAAATATTTTACATCTGTGGACAAATCATGATAAAAATTAAATAAATATATATTCTGAGAAACTTTTATAGAAAATTTATGATTGTATGTTTCATACATTTTACGAAAATTTTGATTTTATCAAGAAGGATACTAAAACTCTTCCATATTTTTTATTTAAACTTTAACTTTCTGCAAGATGAAAGAAAAAAATAGTGTTATTCGGCTGATAAATTTCTGTAATTCTGTTCAAAATTTAAAATTAGCCCAGGAATGTTAAAAATATTGATAATTTCAGACGTTATCGAACATTTAAGAAAACATTGAAATTCGCTCTAATTTTGTAATATCTTAAAAAACCCAGTTGGTTATTTGCCTTAGCTTTATTTTGTAGAGAATTTCAAGAGCTTTCAACTTGCTAAAGGGAAAATTTTTAACCAATTCTAAAAAACTCCTAGAAATGACTTCTAAATTAAATTTTTTTTTAAATATAATTTATGTTATCTAAATAATATATTCAATAATTTACTAATAATAATCAATAAACAAAGGTTTTCAGCCCGTTGAAATAAAAAAGTTAATATTTACTGTTTAGAAATGTTACAGAAGACTTTGAAACTTTTTAAATGAGTTTTTAAGAATAATAAAAAAAAAAAACATAGACGCTTTTAATATATTTTTTTAAAAGTTCAAGAGAATACAAAATTTCTTTAAGATGTCTAGAAATTTTTAAATTTAAAAAAAAAATGTATTTTAGAACTATGTTAAAAAAGATTTTAGGACATTTCAAATGATTTTAAAAATTGCAAAAAAAAATCTGGATGATTCTTAGAAAATGATTTTTCATATAGCAGCATTTTTTTAAGTTGTAGGGGAAATTTGAATTATTTTAAAACATATTTTGGAAACTTGAAAAAAAAATGAAAATTTTTTTTTACTTTTTCACTTACAGCTCTGTTTATGTCCTAGTCATGCCCTATTGGCCTGTCTAGCTCTAAAAATTTGATATAATATTTAATGCCCTACCCCTATCTAGCTCTATCTATTTCCTATTTCTGGTACAATTACATAAAATATCTTTAATGCAAACTATCTTCTGATGCAGCACTATAAAATTCCTACAAATATCCTATCTTAATTTTTACTCTATCTATTACCTATCTATGCCCTATTTCCTAATTCGTCACTAGGAAGTCCAACCTTAAAGATTTCCTATAAATGACCCTAAAAATATCCTATCCCTCCCCAACTCTATCTATGCCCTATTTCTTAATTCGTCTATAGGAACCCGCTAGAAATACTATTATGAGTATCCTATTTCTTTTTAACTATATCTATGTCCTATTTCCCTATGTCATCATTAAAATTTCCTATAAAAATTCCTAGAAATATACTATTTGTATCCAACTCTAATTTTGACCTTTTTCCTGGTCCACTTCTAGAAAATATTTCTAATGTAAATTATCTTCTGATGCAGCCCTATAAAATTCCTATAAATATCCTAGCCCTATCTAACTCTACCTAATACCTATCTATGCCCTATTTCCTAATACGTTACTAGGAAATCGCTAGAAATGCCAATACCACCTCTAGAAACAATCTTGTGACCCAGCTGTATAAAATCCCTATAAATATCCTCACCCTATTGAACTCTATCTATTTCCTATCTAAGCCCTATTACCTGATTCGTCCCAAGGAAATCGATAACAATACCAATATAATTATCCTTCTTCTGCCTAGCTCTATCTATGTCCTATTTCTCTATCCAACCGTCAACATTTTCTACAAATATCCCTGAAAATATCCTCTCCTTATTCAGCTCTACCTATGTCCTTTTCCTCTTTCGAACTCTTAAAATTTCCTCTAAATATCCTTTAAAATATCTTGTCCCTAACAAACTCTATGACCTATCTCCTGGTCCACCTCTTGAAAATATCTCTTGATGTAGATCTACAAAATCCCTATAAATACCCTATCCCTATTGAACTCTATCAATTACCTATCTATGCCCTATTACCTGATTCGTCCCAAGGAAATCGATAACAATACCAATATAATTATCCTTCTTCTGTCTAGCTCTATCTATGTCCTATTTCTCTATCCAACCGTCAACATTTCCTACAAATATCCCTGAAAATATCCTCTCCTTATTCAGCTCTACCTATGTCCTTTTCCTCTTTCGAACTCTTAAAATTTCCTCTAAATATCCTTTAAAATATCTTGTCCCTAACAAACTCTATGACCTATTTCCTGGTCCACCTCTAGAAAATATCTCTTGATGTAGATCTACAAAATCCCTATAAATACCCTATCCCTATTGAACTCTATCAATTACCTATCTATGCCCTATTTCCTGATTCGTCAATAGGAAATTCATAGAAATACCATTGTAAGTATCCTACTTCTGTCTAGCTCTATCTGTGTCATATTTCCCTATCCAACCCTAAAAATTTCCTACAAATATGCCTACAAAAACCCTATACATATTCAACTCTACCTGTCAACTATTTCCTGGTCTACTTCTAGAAAATATCTCTCGATGCAGATCTATAAAATCCCTATGAATACTTTACCCCTATCAAACTCTATAAATTATCTATTTGTGTCCCACTTCCTGATTCGTCACTAAAAAAGAATAGGAATGCCACTATAAGTATCCTATTTCTGTCCAGCTCTATCTCTACAAATATCCTATCGCTATCCTATTTTATGACCTATCTGTGTCCTATTTACTGGTCCACCTCTAGAAAATATCTTCAACATAAATTATCTTCTAATCCAGCTCTGATATTTCCCCTGTAAATATCCTACTCTTTCTCCAACTCTATCTATGACCTATCTATGCCCTATTTCCTGACCAATTCTAGGAAATCGCTAGATATACCACTTTAAGTACCCTATACCTGCCCAGCTCTTTTTTGTTATCAAACTCTAAAAAATGTCGAGAAAAACCCCTATAAGTACCCTATTCCGTTTCCAGCTCTATTAGTGGCCTATGTTCTAGTTCCTGATTCAAATTCTAAGGAAAAACACAAGCATTCCACCATAAGAAAAATGTGTTTTGTATTGCAAATGTCTTTCATTTACATTGTTTGTTTTTTTTCAAAAAAAATTGTTTATTAATTTTGCTAACATTCGCACTGATTGATAACATCACATGAAGAAAATTGTTTCAGTCTGACCTACATGATGAGAGGAATACGTAATTTGGGTTTTGAAAGAAAAATTGTATCACGTTCGGTGACACTTTTCTTTATAAATGATTTTTGCACTTACTCTTCTTCCATCGCGCCTTTCCATCTGCGTTCACTGGAAGAGCAGCATTGAAGAATTGATTAACGACCACGGAAGATTTTCTCCGCAAGCTCTTCGGATTAACCGATTTTGAATGAACGTCTTCATTTCTTTCGTTCATGTTGACTGCCGTATACCTTCGACCGGTGAGACCGTTCCAAATCGCAACGACGTCCTTCATTGTGGATCACTGCACTTTTCACCCAAGCACCTGTCTCTGACAATTCTACGGTGAAATGTAACTATCACCAACGAAAAGAACTTTCAAGGACCGGACTATCACCTTCGATAAACAATGATCTATAAAAACGATCTATAATCCAAATTGAGTTTATAGAGCCTAATAGAAACGATCAAGAGAGATTCTCATGAGGGTTAAATTTTAATCGCTGAATGTTTTGTTTGGGGAAGCAGACAAAAGACAACAAATCTGATGATCATGTGTCTCTCTTCTTGCCTGTTTTCGAATAACCGCCCGGTACGTCCGCGCCGCAGATAATGCTGTGGCAAAGTGGAGAACACGATTTGGCGTCTTCTGAAAAAGTCATACGCCCCCTCCCTGACCCTCACTCCTGGCTCACCTATGCAGGTTGGAAGTGGCGACACACGAGGACCCCGAGCCAATCAGAGCTCGGCATTCCTCTTCTTACGCGCGGCCTACGTACTACACACGAACCCTCACCCACTCGTGCGAAACACGAGAGTTTGTTTATGTGATAGGATAAATGCACTTCATGCCTTTCCAGACATCCCGTAGACGAGAAATTATGCAAGTCAACTATGTTTTATGATTAAGGCTGGGTAGGACCTAGGGCAAACTGACAATGATAGAAGAATGCTCATAAATCATAATCACTGATTCAGAAGAAGCAATAATATTTATTGATGATTTGATAGTAATAATACGTGAATCAGGAAGATCAACAAAAAGGACATCGCGAGAGTGGGCCAGACAACCCTCGAGGGTGAAAGAACTCTGGTAATCCGCTTAACAGTTCGCTTAACCGAATTGGTAATTTGTTTTAAGCCGGAAATCCAAGATAATTCGTCGTAATCCACTTGTAATCCACGGTAATCCACTTGTAATCTGAGAAAATCCACTTGTAATCCGGGGCAATCCAATTCTAATTTGAAGTAATCCAATTGTAAATCTATTTCTAATCTAGCGTAATTCAGGATAATACACTTGTAATTCGCAAAAATCCACTTTTAAACTCGACTAGTCCAGTTTTGTTCTGAAGTAATCCACTTGCAATTCGCAGCTATCCACTTCTGAGTTAAAGTAATCCAGTTCTAATCTAGAGTAATCCAGGAGCATGTGCTTGTAATCCGAAGAAAATCGGGGTAATCACAGTATTACCGAGTGATCCACTTGTAATGCAAAATAATCCTGTTCTCAAATCGAGGATTCCAGTTCTAATCTGAATTAATCTAGGATCTCGTAATTGTAATCTGGAGTAATTCGGAGTAATAATAGTATTCCTGATAAATTGACTTGTACTCCAGAGTAATATAGTCTTCAACTGGAGTAGTCCAGTTACAATCTAAATTAATCCACTTGCAATAAGAATCTAACCACTACTGAGCTCAAATAATCCAATTCTAATCCAGTGTAATCCATGGTCATATATTTGTAATCCTAAGTAATATAGAGTAATCAGAGTATTCCCAAGTAATCCACTTGTAATTCAGAATAATCCAGTTTTCAACTGGAGAAGTTTAGCGTTGATCTGCAGTAATCCACTTGAAATACGAAGTTCTCCAAGTTTAATTGAATGTAATCTATTTCTAATCCAGCGTAATCCAGGATGATACACTTGTAATCCGAGAAAATCCACTTTTAAACTCAAACTGTCCAGTTTTAGTCAGAAATAATCCACTTGCAATCCGGCGCTATCCACTTCTGAGTTAAAGTAATCCAGGATCATGTACTTGTAATCCGAAGAAACTCGGAGTAATCACAGTATTACCGAGTAATTCACTCGTACTCCAGAATAATCCTGTTCTCAAAACAAGAACTCCAGTTCTAATTTGAAGTAATTTAGGATTATCTACTTGTAATCCGGAGTAATTCGTAGTAAGAATAGTATTCCTGATAAATTAATTTGTACTCCAGAGTAATACAGTCTTCAACTGGAGTAGTCCACTTATAAACTAAATTAATCCACTTGCAATCAGAATCCAACCAGTTCTGAGCTCAAATAATCCAATTCTAATCCAGGGTAATCCATGGTCATATATTTGTAATCCTCAGTAATATAAAGTAATCAGAGTATTCCAAAGTAATCCACTTCTAATTCAGAATAATCCAGTTTTCTACTGGAGAAGTCCAGTGTTGACCTGAAGTAATCCACTGGCAATACGAAACTATAGAGTTCTGAATTAAAGTAATCCAGTTCTAATCCAAAGTAATTCACAATCATCTACTTATAATTCGGAGTATTTTGGAGTAATCAAATTATACCAGAGTAATCCACTTATAATCAAAAGTAATCCAGATCTTAACTAGAGTAATCTAGCTCTTATCTAGAATGATCCACTTTCAATCCACGCAATACAAGTAATGAAAGTAATTTCAGTATTTCGAAGTAATACACTTGTAACCGAAGTAATCCACTTGTAATCTGGATATTTAGAAGTAATACTAATAATCCAAATATTACTTGTAACCTGGAGTAATACATTTATAATCCAAAGTAATCCGTTGTAATCCAGAGTAATCTCATTCTAATTTGGAGTAATCCAGTTCTATTCCTGAGTAATTCACTTGTAATCCAAAGTGATTCGAGTAATTCGAGTAATTCCCAATTAAATTAGTTAAAAATAAATTTTCTTGTGTTGAAAAATAAACTATTTCAGTTGCCAATTATGTTTTTGGTTAAAAATTTAACTATATTGTTGAAAAATTTAATTTTTCTCGCTTGAAAATTAATTCTTTCGACTAAAAATGTAACTGTTCCATTTTCAGTTAAAAATTCAGCTTCTTGTTTAAAATTTTAAACAGTGGTTGAAATTGATTTTTTTTCACTAAAAATTTAACTATTTGATTTTTGTGACATTTTGTCTTTCTTAGACGAAAATTCATGTGATGTTTAAAAAAAGTTTTTCCTTAGAAAATTAAGATTCTTGCTTTCAATCTTTTTGATTGAAAATTCACGAATTTTATCAAAAAGCCGTCTTTTTGGTAGAAATTAATCTTCTCCGTTGAAAAATGATTTTTTTCTTGAAATTTGAAATATTTTGGTGACAGATTTAACTGTTTTGTAGAAAAATCGTTTTTAAAAATTAATTTGTTTGACTGAAAATTAATGTTTTTGGGTTAAAAATTCAACTACTTGGTCCAAAATTCATGTATTTTGTTAAAAATTCGTCTTTTGGTAGAACATTAATGTTCTTGCTTGAAATAAAATTTTTTCTTACAAAATGTTTTTTTAACTAATTATTTAACTGTTTCATTTTTAGTTAAAAATTCAACTGTTTCACTTTCAGTTCAAAACTCAACTACTCAGTTAAAAAATTAACTAATTTGTTAAACATTCGGTTGAAAATTAAACTATATTCTTGAAAATTGGTTTCTGTTTGTTAAAAATGATTTTTTTAAACTGAAAATTTCAATATTTTATGTTTGTCTATCTTAGTTTAAAAATTACGTATTTCGTTCAAATATTTTCTTTTGTATAAAATTAATCTTGTTGCTTGAAAATTTTTTTTTTCGCTGAAAATTGAAATATTTTTGTAAAAAATTAACTGTTTTGAAAATAATTCGGCTTGTTTTTAATTAAAAATTTATTTATTTAATTGAAATAGAAAATATTCCAGTTTTATTGTCATATTATTTTTTTATTAAAAAATTCTGTTTTTTTGGTAGAAAATTAATGCTCTTGTTTAAAAATCAGATTTTTCTTCTAAAATTTATTTTATTAATTAAAAATTTAATTATATCCGTATATAATTATCCGTATATCATGTTTTATACAAATATAAAAAATTTAAAATTTTGGCGACCGTACTGAATCTGCAATTTTGAATCTTCAAATTTTGACCTCAAATTCAAAGTACTGTAAAAAATTCAGGGAAACTCTTTTTTAGGGAAAATTCCATATTTCCGTTTTAAATTATGATTCCTTAAAAAATTGGGGAATTTTCTAAAAGTAATTGGATAAATTGATAATTATTTGCCAAAAGTTAAGAGATTAAGTGATTATCATAAAATTTAAGAAATTTCTATCATTGCCATTGTGATTTTCATCAAAAGTTTATTTCGAAACATTTAAATAAATTTGTCAAAAGTTACACGGAACAAAAGTTTACTGTCTTAAAGAATTTTTTGTTTAAATTATGAAAACCGTTTCGAAGTAAATTCACCATGATGAAAAAAATATCCTTGACAACGATAGTTGTCGAGGTGAAGTGTAATAAAATCATATAAGCATAAGTCTAGAACCTTTCACTTTTCAATAAAAAAAATAAATTATAAAATTTGTGTAGGAACAGCATTAAAAACTTAACTATATTAGCTAAAGATAATTATTAACTTAATTATTAATTATTAACTATGACTATCACTATAACTATGATTTTTCAACATTCGAGAATTATTTCAATAAAATGGTTAAATATTTTAGAAAGAAGGTTTATTTTTCAAAAAATGACATGAATTCTCAACACAAAATATAATAATTGACATTTTAACAAAAGAAAAGGTAATTTGAGAGTTCATTTTCAACCAAATAGTTAAATTTTCAAGCAAAATAATTCAGTTTTCATCAAAAAGTGTAGTTTTATACCCAATAATCGAATTTTTTTACCAAAATGGTTAAACTTTTAACCCAAAAAGACGAATTTAAAACAAAACATTGTAATTTTTAAACAAATAAGGATGAACTCTTACAAAAATTGTTGAATTCTTAAACAAATAATTCAATATGGAAACAAATAATAAAAGTTATTTACTAAAGAAAGATGTGTGTTTACCAAAAATGTAACTGTATACTTTTTTTAACCTGAAAATATAAATTAAAAAATTTAATTTTCAACTGAGATGAAATTTCTACAAAAATATGATTTTTTGGATTCATTATGACGAATTTTCAACTACAAAATTCAATGTTAGAAAAAAAAAATTTCAACCAAACGGTTGAATTTTTAACTAAAGAAGATGAACTTTTCACGAAAAAATGGAATAGTTAAATTTTAAGATAAAAAAATAATTTTCAACAAAAAGGTTAATTTTCGTTAAAAAAATACGAATTCTCGACAACATATATAAATTGCAAGAAATTTAAAATTAATTCTAAAAAAAACAACAGTTAATATATTAACCAATGAAATTACTTTTTCACAAATTTGTTGTATTTTCTACAAAGTATATTAATTTTAACCATATCATTGAATTTTTAATTAAAAAAACAACAACTAATTTTTAACAAAGTATTTAAATTTAAAAAAAATGAATTTTCATGTAAAATGATGAATCTTCAACCAAAAAAATTGATTTTCTACTAAAGAAGACGAATTCTTTATAAGATGGTACTAACTAGAATTAAAAGTGGATTATAATTACATTTTCATTTTAAAACAGTGAGAGGGAATTAGGCGAATCAAGGGAAAATTAGAAGAGAGAAATTAGGAAAGGGGTAGTGGGGGGAAATTTGAGATAGAAAGTAGTGAAAACAAGGGAAGGTAAAAATATAGAAATTGAGGAAAAACGAAAGCAATGAGGGTAGGATAAGTAGAGAAAGTGAGAGGAAGTAGAGAAAATGATTTTAAGGGAGGTAGAATAGTGAGGGAAGTGAATGGTGGCCTGGTAGGATAGTGCGGGTGAGTAAGATGCGGGAAGGGATGGCTGAGAAAGGAAACTAGGAAAAGATTTATTTCATTTGGAAATAAGGGCAATGAAGATAGGGTAAGTGGAGAAAGTGAGGATTCATTAGGGACGGAAAGTAGGGCTAGTGAAAGAAAATAGTGGAAATGATTGAAATTGAGGAAAAGTAGTAGGGTAATGCAGGTAGGATAATGCGAGTGAGTAGGGAAGGAAAAGAGATGGTTGAGGAAGTTGTGGAAGGGGAGGAAGCGAAGGATGGAGGGAAATGAGGATTGGGAAAGTATATACAGTGAAAGGAAATTAGGGAAGTGGAAGTAGGTGGAGTAAGGGAAAATAAGAGAAGAGGACGTGAGAGGACATGTGGAAAGGGTTTGCAAGAGGAAATGAGGGGAGGGGAATATGTGGAAATAAAGAAAACAAAAAGTAGAAGAATTGAGGGGAAACGAGGGGAGGATAAGTAGAGAATGTTTGGATAAAGTAGAATGGGTAGGAGAGACATGAGGAAAAGTGAGGGGTAGTAGGGAAAATGATTGGAAGTGACAAAAGAGTAGTGAGAGGTAAGGAAAGTGAAGGGAGGGTTAGTATGGGAGTGCAGGTGAGTAGGGGAGGAAAAGTCATTGCTGGGAAAGGAAAGCATGGGAGGGTAGTGTTAGCTGGGGAAGAGTGGGTAGGGAGGTGAAGGAGGAGGAAGTTGGGGAAGGGAGGAAAGCGAAGTAATTAGACAAAGTGGGATGGCAAGGAGGGAAAGGAAAGGAAGTAAAGAGAAATACTGAAACTGATTGGAAGAGAGTATTGAGTAGTGAGTATTGAGGGGAGTGAAGGAAGGAATAGTATGGTAGTGATCTAAAGTGATTACTGAGGACGGAAAGTTGCGAAAGGTTCGTGTGTGCTGGAGAAGAGAGAATAGGGGAGGGGGGGTTGTAATATGGTTGGAAAGGGGAAAGTAGAAGACTAGGGGAGTATCAATAGGTTACGAAACTCTTTTTTGAAGGCGCGTGGCGCATACTTTTACTACTTTTTTATTGTTGTTTAATATCATTTATAAATATTTTAAATATATTTTCAATATTTTTAGGAAGTATTTCATATAATTTAAATTTCAAATCTAAAAATGGGCTTTGATAGTTTTAAGACGAACCAAACAAGTCAATGGTAATTTTCCTATCTCCACTAAAAGACACGAAAACCGTTCGAGGAAGGACCAGAGTCAAGTGACAAGATTTAATTGAAGAAACATGTTCACATTACCAGGAAATCCAATTAATGACCAATTATTTTTTTATTACTCCTATACCCTTGAAAGTTCATTTGCTTGTGAATCGTACTTTTTGAAAAATACTTTTTTGATAGATTCTCTATTCAAAAATTAATATAACTTTTATTATAAATACTTTATTAATGTTGATTTTTGTCAGCAAAAAGTAATTTTAATTTATTAAAAGACTGTAATAAGTATAAATGAAACTGGATATTTAAAAATTGTATTTAAATTGAAAAAAATGGAATAATTAAATTAGTATTCTTCAACCATATTTTATGAATTTCGCAATATTTTTATTTGTTATACCGTTTAAATCGACTCCAAATATCCTTGAACTTTTCAAGAGAACCTTGAATTTGATTTTTTATTATTCTTGGCTTGTAAAACGTTTATTTTATTAAAATCCTAAGAGTAATTTGAATTTTTTATTCTTTTAATATTTTTTGTAATATTTTAGTGTTTTCATATTTAAAATATAGTAAAGAATGCTAAAGTTTACATTGTTTTTATATTCAACCGAAAAATTTCAAAGGTTTAAAAGACTTTACAAAGACTGAAAAGATTTCAAAGATTTCAAAAGATTTCCAATGATTTCAAAATACCTCAAAATGTCTCACCAGATTTCAAAAGATTTTAGACCTTTCAAATATTTCTTAACATTTTAAAAGATTTCAGACATTGTCAAAATATTTCACGAATATTTCAGAAAGATTGCAAATATTGCAAAAGATTTAAGAAGATTTTATCAAAGTCTCAAGGTTTTTAAAGATTTCAGAAAGAAAAAAAGTTCTTACGAAGACTTTCACATTAGATTTAAAGATTTAGCAGTATTTCAAACGATTTCAAAAGGTTTCAAAATCTTGCAGAAGATTTCAAAAGGTTTCAAAAGATTCCAACCGGTTTCAAAACTTTTTAAAAAGATTTTTAGAAAGATTACAAATATTTGAAAAGTTTAAAAAGATTTCAAAAGATTTCAAAAAGATTTCAAAGATTTTCAAAAGTTTCAAATGTTAAAAAAAAGATTTTTAGAAAGATTGCAAATATTTTAAAATATTTTGTAAGATTTAAAATGATTTCAAGGTATTCCGGCAGATTGCAAAGATTTTGAAGGATTTAATAAAGATTACAATTTTTACATAATATTTCACAATAAATTCAAAAAGATTTTACAAAGATTTTAGAAAGGTTTGCGAAATTTCATTAAGCTAACTGTTCCATTTTGTTTCAAAAATTTATATTTTTTAGTTAAAAATTGAAATAATTGGTTCAATTTTTAACAGATTTGTTAGACATGGATCTTTTTTTTTAGTTGAAAATTAGTCTTTTGGCTCACAATGTAACTATTCCATTTTTTGTTTTAAATTTGTCTTTTTTCGTCGAAAATTCAATTAATTGGTTTAAAGTTAAACTTATTTGTTAAAAATTAATTTTTATGCCCGAAGATTCATAATTGTAGTTAATAATATATCTCCTTTGGTAGAAGATTTAACTATTTCGTTGGAAAAGCGTTTTTTGTTGTTGTTTAAATCAACGAATACATTTTTTTTAATTGTTTATTTTTTGTTGAGAATTCAATATATGAATTTTGGTTCAAAGTTTATTTTTATTTGTTAAAAATTTAAATATAGTATTGAAAAATAATTTTTTTTTAAATAATATTTTTCGTGGACAATGTAACTGTTCCATTTTTTATTGAAAATTTATATTTTGTAGTTAAAAATTGATCTTTTTCTATTAAAGATTTAACTATTAATTTCAAACTTTTATCTTTTTTAGTTGAAAAATAATATTTTGGGTGAAAAACGTAACAATTCTATTTTTTGTTGAACATTTTTCCTTTTTAGTAGAAAATTCAACAACTTCGTTGAAAGTTGATCTAGTTTGTTAAAAATTAATTTTTAGGATTACATATTCATCTCTTTCGTTGAAAATCTGTTTTCCTTGTTGTTCTTGAAAATTAACTTTTTAACTGCAAATTTCACTGTTCCAGTTTTCTTAGAAAATTGATCTTTTTTAGTTGAAAATTCATGTCTTTGGTTTAAAAATTCATTTTTTGTGTGTGGAGAATTGAACTATTTTGGTAAAAATTTAAGTATTTGATTAAGAATTCGTCCTTTTTAGTAGAAAATTAATTTCTTCAAATGAAAATTCAACGATTTTGCGGAAAATTCCACAATTTAGTTAAAAATTTAACTATTTGGTTAAAAATGTATCTGTCTTAGTGAAAAATTTATCTTTCAATATGAAGATGTACATTTTAGTTAAAACTTCATCCCTATAGTTAAAAATTTAACAGTTTTGTTGCAAATGAACCCTTATTGTGAAAATTCCAATTTTCGGTTTCAAAATCAATCTTTTTGGTAAAAAATTCGTTTTGCTTATTGAAAATTCAGCATTTGGTTCAAAATATACGTAGTTTTGAAAAATTATTAATTTTTTTTGAAAACTTATCTTCTTAGTTGAAAATCAAACTATTTGGTTAAATTCTTCTTTTTTTGAGATTTCGTTTTTTTAGTAGAAATTAAATTATTAAATTGAAAATTTAAAAAATTTGTTCAAAAATTAACTGCTTTGTTGAAAATTCAACTATTTGGTTAAAAATTAATCGCTTTAACAGAAAATTCATATTTTCGGGTTGAAGATTCAACTTTTGTGTAAAAAATTTGTTGTGTTTATGAAAAATTAAATTTTTTAAATGAAAGTATAACTATTGAATTTTTATTCAAAATTGTTTTAGTTTAAATATTCACTGTTTAGTTGAAAATATATGTAATTTGTGGAAAATTCTTCTTTTTTGGTAGCAAACTTAATCTTCTTGATTGAAAATTGAAGTATTTGATTAAGAATTTGTCTTTTTTAGTAGAAAAGTTTGGACGACCTAATAATTCCAAAAAATAAAATTCCCGACACTGTAAAATTCCTGAATAATAAAATTCGCGAATAATAAAATTGCAGAAAATTTTAAATACTGAATTGGAAAATTACTGAATATTTAAATTCGCGAATAATAAAATTGCCGAAAAATAAAAATACCAAATAATAAAATTCAACGATTTTGCTAAAAATTCAGCAATTTTGTTAAAAATTTAACTATTTGGTTAAAAAATGATGTGTTTGGTTAAAAATTCATCTGTTTTAATAAAAAATTTATCTTTCAATTTGAAGATATACATTTTAGTTAAAACTTCATCCGTTTAGTTGAAAATTTAACAGTTTTGTTGCAAATTAACCCTTTTTGTGAAAATTCATATTTTCGGTTTTAAATTCAAACTATATGGTGGAAAACTCGTTTTGCTTATTGAAAATTCACTATTTGGTTAAAAATATATGCAATTTTAAAAAATTATTAATTTTTGTAGAAAATCCATCTTCTTAGTTAAAAATTCAACTATTTCGTCGAATTCTTCTTTTTTTGAGAATGTATTTTATTTTAGTAGAAATTACATTTTTAAGTTGAAAATTTAAAAACTTTGTTCAAAACTTAACTGCTTTGTTGAAAATTCAACCATTTGGTAAAAATTAATCTCTTTAACTGAAAATTCATATTTTCGGGTTGAAGATTCAAATTTGTGGGTGTAAAAATTCGTTTTGTTTAATAAAAATAAAAATTTTTAAGTAAAGTATAACTATTGAATTTGTTTTTAAAATTGTTTTACTTTGAATATTCACTATTTGGTTGAAAATATATGTAATTTGTGGAAAATTCGTCTTTTTGGTAGCAAACTTAATCTACTTATTTGAAAATTCAAATATTTGATTTAAAATTCAAGTATTTTATTAAGAATTTGTCTTTTTAGTAAACAATTATTTATTTAATTAGAAAATTCGGGACGACTGAAAAATCCAGAATAATAAAATTCCCGACACTGTAAAATTCCCAAATAATAAAATTTGCAACTAATAAAATTGCCGAAAAATAAAAATACCGAATAATAAAATTCTTGATTAATAAAATTTCCGAAATTAAAACTTGCCTAATAATTAAATTCACGACGGTTTAAAATATTACCGACTTGGAAAAATCCCGAACAATAAAAC
Source organism: Belonocnema kinseyi (assembly GCF_010883055.1). Lineage (NCBI taxonomy): Eukaryota > Metazoa > Arthropoda > Insecta > Hymenoptera > Cynipidae > Belonocnema > Belonocnema kinseyi. The sequence goes on from NC_046663.1 coordinate 18,883,966, forward strand.
ACCCGACAGAAAATTCCTGATTTATAAAATATACGAATTGTAAAATTCAAGAAATTAAAGAATTAAATTTTGTTTAGAAATATAATTGATTGATTACATATTATTTTTTTAAAATTATTTTTAATTTGTTTAATTTCTAAAATGGTTTTAGTTCAAAAAAATGAAAATTTAGTTTGCAGCTACGGAGTTGCTGAATTTATACACTGCAATCAATGAAATATATATATTTTAAAAATTGTGATTGATTAATTTCTTGAATTTTACAATTCGGGGATTTTTCAATTCGGCTATTTTATAATTCTGTAATTTTCTGATGGGTACTTTATTCTTCGGGAATTTTCCAATTCGGTAATATTATTAACTGCCGGGAATTTTATTATCTGGATATTTCCAATTTCTTAAAATTATAAACTGTGGTGAATTTTATTAATCGGTAATTGTCAATTTCGGAAATTTTATAATCCGGCTATTTGATTATTCGAGAATTTTATTATTCGGGAATTTTCCAATTCGGTCTAGAAAATTTAAGAGTTTTGTTTGAAAATTGTTCTGTTTTGTAGAAAATTCGTATTGGTTAATAAAAATTAATTTGTTTAAATGTAAATTTAACTAGTCTATTTTTTTAACATTGAAATTAAAATTTAGAAATTAGTATTTTTAATCAAAAATTATTTTCCCAGTTAATTAAATATCTTATCAATTTTTATAAAAAATTCTAATATTTTCTTGTGAATAATGATCGCAATTGATCAAATGTCATTAGTAAGATTTCAATTTATTACTACGTTTTTCGTTGATCTATTTGATATGAAAAAAGGTGATTTACTTTTTGCAGAGTCGATTTCAACCAGTCGTTAGAGCTGTACCTCGAATAACACTAATTATTTTGCAATTTTGCATATCACTTGGATGAACGTTGTACTAATAATTTCCTCGAATGGGAACTTAAATTAGTGTAAGAATCGTACAAATTGCTTTGATCGTGAATGCACAAGAAAAGTGCATTTAATGGGATAATTTAATCATCAAGCAATTTTATCAAAAAATTCATTCTTTATGTTTTTTTTTTCATTTTTTACTTTTTCTTAGAATTAAAGCTGTGAATGAGATAATAACCCAAAATAGAACGTATTATATTTAATAAAAATCTTGTATTAAAAATGTATGCATTTTGTTGAGAAATTGTACTTTTTATTAAAAACTTGATTATTTTCTCGAGTATCTAAAAATTTGGTTAAAATTTCATGTATTTTCCTGAGCATTCGACTTTTTCAGTAGAAAATTAATTTTTCTGGTTAAAGATTCATAATTTAAGTTGAAAATTTATTTCTTTGGTAGAAAATTTATCTATTTGGTGAAAAATTAATTTTTATAACTGACAATTTAACTATTTAGTTGAACATTCAAGAGCTTAGTAGAAAATGTATTTTCTTATTTGAAATATAATTTTTTCATTTGAAAATTCAACTTTTCCATTTTTGGATAAAATTTTACCTTTCTAGTTTAAAAATTCAGTATTCGCTTTGTAATTTATTTAGCTTTTCGATAACGTATCTATTTTCGTTGAAAAATAATTTTCTTTGTTGAAAATTCCACTGTTTGGTTAAGAATTAATATATTTTCTTGGAAACTCGTCTTGTTTTTAAATAATTTTTTGTAGGTTTTAAACTGAAATTAATTTTGTTTTGGTTGAAAATTAGATTCAAAGTTGAAAATTCATATTATTATGGAAAATTTAGGTTCTCGGTAGAAAATTAATATTTTTATGGAAAAAATGTAACGCTTTGGTTGAGAATGATCTACTTTGTTGAAAATTCTTATTTTTTTAATTAGATTTTCTTTTCAGCTGCAAATTGAAATATTTGATGGAAAATTCACCTTTTTGAATAAAAATTTACCTGTTTTAAAGAAAATCCGTTTTGTTTATTTAAAATTATTTTTATAAATAAAAATTTAACTATATCATTTTTAGTAAATTTTTTTTTTATATAATATGTCATCTTCTGTGTTGAAAATTCTACTAACTGGTGAAAAATTGATGTAGTTTGAGAAATCGTTTTTTTCAGTATGAAGTTAAATTTCTTGGTAGAAAATTAATATTTTTAATTAAAAATGTATCTCATTCATTGAAAATTAAACCAATTTTTTGGAAGCTTATTTTTTTGTTTGAAAATAAATTTTTTTTCGCTGAAATTTTAACTATTCGAATTGAAAATCCAACTCTTTGGTTTCAAATAAACTCTATTCTTAAAAACTCATATTTTCGGGTTGGAAAGTTAAAATAGTGAAGAGTTGATTTTTTTAGTATTTGGATGAAAATTTGACTATTCGACGAATAATGTTTGTAGATTTTTTATTTTTTGTGAAAAATATAATATTCTGGGTTGCCAATTCAAATATTTGGTTCAACATTTTTCAGTCTTTTTTGGAAATTAAGCTTTTTGGGTAGAAAGATAATTTTTTTGGTTGAAAATTTATACTTTGTTAATAATTTACGCACTTTCTTGATAATTTGCCTTTTTATTAGAAAGTATGTTTTTTTTTTATTTAAGTTCTAAAATTTAGTTAAAAATTCGTCTCTTTTGAAAGAAAACTCAACTTCTTGATCAAAAATTAAACTATGTGGTTGAAAATTTCAGCACTTTGTTAGAATTTTGTATTTGTTTACTAAATGAATTTTCTGAGCTGAAAATTCAACTATTTGGTTAACAATTTTAGTATTTTGTTGAAAATTCGGCTATTTTAGTAGAAAATTATTTCCTTTAGTTGAAAATTTATGCTATGTTAAAAATGTATGCACTTATTTGATAGTTCAATTTTTTAGTAGAAAGTCAATTGTTTTTATTGAAGTTAAATCATTTTCATTTTCACAACTTCACCACTTTGTGAAAAATTAATTTGGTTTGTTAAAAATTCATATTTTTTTGTAGAAAATGAATCTTCTGGGTTAAAAAATAAAGTATTTGTTAAAAAATGTATGTATTTTGTGGAGAGTTCATTAAAACAAAGGGTTAAAAAATTCATTCTTTTCTTTGAAGTTTATCTAACAAAATTTTTTAATTCTTTTTTTTTGGTAGAAAATTATCTCCATGGTTGAAAATTCAATTATTTAATTGAAAAATGCAGTATTTTGTTGAAAATTCAGCTTTTTTTGTTAAAAATTAACTTTTTGGCTGAAAAATTTCACCAGTCATTGAAAAGTGTATTTATTTTCTTGATAATTCGTCTCTTTTAGTAAAAAGTTAATTGTTTCAATTGAAAACTTAACATTTTAATTGAAAATTCAACTATTTGGTTAAAAATTCAACTACTTGCATAAAAATTCATTTATTGGTGCAAAATTAATGTGATTTTTTGAAAATTTATAATTTTTTGTAGAAAATTAATCTTTTGGGTTAAGTATTAAACAATTTTCGTAAAAAATGTATGTATTTTGTTGAGAACTTATTATAACAAAGAGGGGAAAGTGGTTAAAAATGTCAGGAAAGAACCTTTCGAATTTTATACACGTTACCTTATTTAAATTTGCGCAAGCAGAAAATTACAGGGGAAAATGTATATCTTTGTAAGCCACATTTTTTGATAATTCGTCTTTTTTAGAAAAAGTTAATTTTTATGATTGACATTTGATCATTTGATTTCAAAAGTCATCTCTTTTTTAGAAAACTCAACTATTGGGTTGAAAATTCGTATTTTTGGGAAGAAAATTAATTTTATGCGCCCAAAATTAAACTATTATTAAAAAATGTATTTATTTTGTTGAGAATTAATTATAATAAACGGGGGAAAGTGGTTAAAAATACAAAGAAAAAAACTTCTGTTATTTGTACACGGCCTCTGATTTAAATTTGCACAATCAGAAAATTACAGGGGAAAATGTATATCATGGTAAGCCACATTTTTTCTCAAAAGCAATGGTTATTATAATTGGATTTAAATGTTTTTGAATAAATTGAAACTCATCATTCGTTTTGTGTATAGAAAAATAATTTATTAATAAAAATGTAACTATTTCACTTTTGGATAAAATTTGATCTTTTTTTGGTTAAAAATTCATTATTTTCTTTGAAGTTTATCTATAACTTTTTCAAATTCCTCTTTTTTGGTAGAAATTTATCTCCGTGTTTGAAAATTCAACTATTCGTTTAAAAACTTCAGTATTTTGTTGAAAATTCGCTTTTTCAGTTAAAAAATAACTTTTTGGCTGAAAAATTTCATCAGTTGTTTAAAAATTTATTTATTTTCTTGATAATTCATCTTTTTTAGTAGAAAGTTAATTTTTATGATTGAAATTGGACCATTTTAGTTTAAAATTCATCTCTTTTTTAGAAAACTCAACTATTGAGTGGAAAATACGTATTTTTGTAGATAATTAATTTTCTGGGCAGAAAATAAAACTATTTGTTTAAAGCTATTTTTGAGAATTTGTCTCTTTTGTTAAAAATTAAATTTTTTGATTGAAAATTCATACCAGTTGGTAAGAAATTGATTTTTTTCTTGATAATTCGTCTTTTTTAGTAGAAAGTTAATTATTTTAATTGAAAGCTTAACATTTTAATTGAATATTCAACTGTTTGGTTAAAAATTTAACCACTTGGTTAAAAATTTATCTATTGGTGAAAATTTATATTTATTTGTAGAAAATCAATCTTCTGGGTTGAAAGTAAACTATTTGATTAAAAAATGTATGTATTTTGTTGAGAACTTATTATAACAAAGGGGGGAAAGTTTTTCAAAATTTCAGGAAAAATCCTTTCTTTCCTTATAGACGGCCCCTTATTTAAATTTGCGCAACCAGAAAAATACAGGGGAAAATGTATATCATGGTAAGCCGAATTTGGTCTCAAAAGCTATGGTTATTAAAAATGGATTGAAATTCCTTTAAAAAAATTGAAACTCATTATTTGTTTTGTTTGTGGAAAAATCATTTTCAAATGAAAATGTAACTGTTTCCCTTTTGGATAAAATTATATTTTTTTTTGTTTAAAAATTATTTGCTTTGAATTTTTTCTACATTTTTTTTGAATTAGTCTTTTTGGTAGAAAATTATCTTCTTGGGTGAAAATTAAAGTTTTTTCAAAAACATCAGTTTCTTGAAAATGTAGCTTTTTTAGTAAAAAATTAGCTTTTTAGTTAAAAAAATTTACCAGTTTAAACATTTATTTATTTTCTTGATAATTCGTCGTTTTCAGTAAAAAGTTAATTTTTATGATGGAAACTTGATTGCTTTAGTTTAAAATTCATCTCTTTTGTAAAAAACTCAACTGTTGGGATGAAAATTTTCCTTTTTTGTAGAAAATTAATTTTCTGGGCAGAAAATGAATCTATTTGTTTAAAACTTTTTTTTGAGAATTCGTCTCTTTTATTAGAAATTAAATTTTTTAATTGAAAATTCATACCAGTTGGTAAAAAATTGAGCGTTTTTCTTGATAATTCGTCTTTTTCAGTAGAAAGTTTATTGTTTCAAATAAAAACTTAGCATTTTAATTCAAAATTCTACTACTTGGTTAAAAATGCATCTATTTTTTTGAAAAATTGATGTGATTTGTTGAAAATTTATATTTTTGTGTGGAAAATGAATGTTCTGGATTAAAAATTAAACTATTTATTTACAAAATATATGTACTTTGTTGAGAGCTAATACACGATCCCTTATTTAAATTTGTGCAAACAGAACATTGCAGTGGAATATATATATATATATATATATATATCATAGTAAGCCATATTTTTGTCGAAAGCTATGATTATTTTGATTTGATTAAAATGCATTTAAAAAACTTGAAACTCATAATTCATTCGGATTATGAAAAAATTAATTTAGTAATACAAATTTAACTATTCATTTTTGTTTCATATTTTATTTGTTTTTTTTTTTAATTTAAAAATTCATTATTTTAATGAAAATTCGTATTTTTTGGTAGAAACCTATCTTTCTGGTTGAAAAATTAACTATTTCTTAAAAAATTTTAGGATTTTCGTTAAAATGAAGCTTTTTTGGTTAAAATTTTTTTTTATAGAAATTTTTACCAATTTTTTAAAAAATTTATGTATTTTTTTAATCATTTGTCTTGTTTGGTTAAAAGTTTAACTATTTGGTAAAAATGTATGTGATTTTTTGAAAATTAATATTTTCCTGTAGAAAATTAATATTCTGGGTTAACAATTAAGCAATTTTTTAAAAAAAAGTAAGTATTTTGTTGAGAACTTATTATAACAAAGGGGGGAAAGTGGTTAAAAATGGCAGGAAAAAGCCTTTCGTTCTTTGTACACGGCACCTTATTTAAATTTGCGCAAGCAGAAAATTACAGGGGAAAATGAATATCATGGTAAGCCACATTTCTTCTCAAAAGCTGTGGTTATTATAATTGGATTTAGATGTTTTTAAAAAACTTGACAATCATCATTTGTTTTGTGTATGGAAAAATAATTTATTAATAAAAATGTAACTATTTCACTTTTGGATAAAATTTGATATTTTTTTGTTTAAAAACTCATTATTTCCTTTGAAGTTTATCTATAATTTTTTTAAATTCCTCTTTTTTGGTAGAAAATTATCTCCGTGGTTGAAAATTCAACTATTTGTTTGAAAACTTCAATATTTTGTTGAAAATTCGCTTTTTTAGTTAAAAAATAACTTTTTGGCTGCAGAATTTCACCAGTTGGTAAAAAATTTATTTATTTTCTTGGTAATTCGTCTTTTTTAGTAGAGAGTTAATTATTTTAATCGAAAGCTTAACATTTTAATTAAATATTCAACTGTTTGGTTAAAAATTTAACTACTCGGTTAAAAATTCATCTATTGGTGAAAATTTATATTTATTTATAGAAAATCAATCTTTTGGGTGCTTAAGAAATGTATTTATTTTGTTGAGAACTTATTATAACAAAGGTTAGAAAGTGTTTGAAAATGCCAGAAAAAATCCTTTCGGTCTTTATACACGGCCCCTTATTTAAATTTGCGCAACCAGAAAAATACAGGGGAAAATGTATATCATGGTAAGCCAAATTTTCTCTCAAAATCTATGGTTATTAAAAATGGATTGAAAATTTGGTTAACATTTTTTTTATAGTAAATTTTACCCATTTTTAAAAATTTATGTATTTTCTTAATAATTTGTCTTGTTTGGTTAAAAATTTAACTATTTGGTAAAAATGTATGTGATTTTTTGAAAATTAATATTTTCCTGTATTTTGTTGAGAACTTATTATAACAAGGGGGGGGGGGGGGGGGGAAGTGGTTAAAAATGGCAGGAAAAAACCTTTCGTTCTTTGTACACAGCACCTTATTTAAATTTGCGCAAGCAGAAAATTACAGGGGAAAATGACTATCATGGTAAGCCACATTTTTTCTCAAAAGCTATAGTTATTATAATTGGATTAAAATGTTTCAAAAAACTTGAAAGAGACATTGAAGAACATGCAGTGTACTTCCTTAATCGGGGTATTTCCAGTACGCTTGTTTACCTTCAACTTTAATATGTTGTTTACACGATAAATTTCAAACCTAATCTGACATGCGTAAGAACGACAAAAAATAATTATTGTATCACCTATTAAATGAATGTAAAGACAAGTTTTTATGTGTTAATTAAATGTTTCAGCGTTGAAGCATTAGAGAATAATTTAAATAAAGATTTTTATAAAATGTTATAATGAAGGTTGCATTTTCCACTGTCAAGCCAATTGACATTTCTGTTGAGAAACTTTTAGAATGTTTTAATTCATTAGTGTCGAAAATAAGTCCAAAAATAAACGAACAAATGAGTAGGAGATTCTTGGAATTCATTTTTCTGGAAACAAATTAAGAAACATCTAATTACAATTTTATTTATTTCAATACGTTTATGACCTTTACATGCTTCTTAATATTATTCATTAGTACACTCTAAATTTGAATGAGTCAAAAGTAACTGCTTGGAAGTTAATTTGCAACTTTGAAATCAATAAATTTCAAAAGATTTTACAAAGATTTTACATATTTCAAAAGGTTTCAAATAATCAGAAGAGTTCACGAAGGGGCTAGAGATAAAGAACCAAAAACCTTTACAAAGGCGTTGTACGTCTAATTTAAAAAGTTTAAAAAATTTCAAGGTTTTTAAAAATATTTTGAAAAGATTTAATAAATAAAAACAAATATTTTAGAAAGATTCTAAATATCTAATAAGGATTTGACAAGGAATCAATATACTTCAAGAAGGCGTTTTGCATCAAATTCGAAAAATTGAAACATTTTAAAAGATTTAAAAAGATTTCAGAAGACTTTAAAAGATTTCACGAAGATTTTAAAAGGTCTTAAAAGATGTCAGAAATATTTTATATACTTTAAAGTTTCTTATATGATTTAAGAATATTTTAAAAGATTTTACTATGATTTTAAAAGTTTTCACAAAGATTTTAAAAGGTTTCGAAATATTTCAGAAAGATTTGAAACGTTTTAAAAGGTTTTAACGATTCTAGAATATTTTAAAAGATTTCACGGAGATATAAAGCATTTTAGAGATTTCGAGAAGATTAAAGATTTCATAAAGAATATTAAAGGAATTTAGAGATTTCATCAATATTTCAGAGACCAAAAATATTTAGACAAATAATCAAAAGATTATTTCACAAAGGTGTTAGACCCTCAGCGATCAAAGATTCCAAAGATTTCAGATATTCCAGAAAGATTTCATAAAGAACCAAAAGACTTCATTCACAAAGGCTTTGTACATCAAATTAAAAAAACTACAAAAAAAAATTTCCAATATTTTTTTTGAAGATTTCAAAAGATTTAAGACGATTACAAAACATTTCGCAAACATTGCAAAAGGTTTCAAAATATTTTAGTTAATTTTTTAATATTTTAAAAGGTTTTTGATGATTTTAGAATATTTAAAAAGATTTAAAGGAGTTTAAACATTTTGAAAAAATTTCTAAGAAAAAAAGATTTCACAAAGATTTCAGAAGTCTGATAAAGAATTCACAAAGAATAAAAATATTTCACAAAGAGACGTTGTACATAAAATTTAAAAAATTTCACAAATTTTTGAGATTTTAAAAGGTTTACGACGATTTCAAAAGATCTTATTAAGATTTCAAAAAGTTTAAGAAGATTTTAGAAATATTTTGTTTATTTTAGAAGATTTTAAATGATTTTAGAATTTTTAATAATATTTCACAAGGTGTGAAGGATTTTAAAAAGATTTCAAAAAGAACAAAAGATTTCACAAAGACTCAGAAGACTTCACAAAGGCGTTTTGCTTTAAATCGAAATTTTTTTAAAATTTCAAAGATGCCAAAGATTTTAACAGGTTTAAGAAGACTTCAAAATATTTCATACAGGTTTTAAATGGTCTTAAAAGATTTCAGAAATATTTTTAATATTTCAAAAGGTTTTAAATGATTCTAGAATATTTTTAAAGATTTCACAAAGAATTAAAAGATCATTTGACAAAGGTTTTAGAGCCTCAGTAATAAAAGATTCCACAGATTTCAGATATCATGTTTTCAAAATTCCAAAGATATCTAATAGTTTCAAAAGATTTAAGACGATTTCCAAATGGTTCGCAAAATTACAAAAGGGTTCTAAATAATACACAATTAAAAAAAATATTTTGAAAGGTTTCTAATGATTTTAGAATATTCAAAAAAATTTCACAAAGATTTAAAGGAGTTTAAACATTTCGAAAAGATTTATAAGATAAAATAGAATTCACAAATATTTCAGAGATCTCAGAAAGATTTTACAAAGAATAAAAAGACTTCACAAAGAGGCATTGTACATCAAATTTGACAAATTCCAAATATTTGAAAGATTTTAAAAGATTTAAGACGATTTCAAAAGATTTTAATAATATTTTAAAAGGCTTTAAAATACTTCAAAATTTTCAAAAATATTTTGAAAGGTTTTAAATGATTAAAATTTTTTTAAAAATATTTCACAAAGATTTCAGCGATCTGGTAAGGATTTCACAAAGAATCAAAGACTTCACAAAGGCGTTTTGCTTTAAATTAAATTTTTTTTTCATTTCAAAGATTCAAAAAATTAAATGAAATTGTAATAGATTTAGGAAGACTTCAATAGGTTTCAATAAGGTTTTAACATTTTAAAAGGTTTTAAATAATTTTAGAATACTTGAAAATATTTCATCAGGATTAGGAGGATCTTAAAGATTTCGAAAAGATTAAAAAAATAACAAAATATTTCACAAAGATTTCAGAGATCTGTTAAAGATTTCCCAAAGAATCAAAAGACTTCACAAAGGCCTTCAACATCAAATTTCAAAAATTAAAATAATTGCAAAAATAAAAAAATTCTTGGAAGATTTGTAAACATTTCAAAAGATTTCAGAAAGATTTGAAATATTTTGAAATATTTCAGAAAGATTTGAAAGAGTTTGAAAGGTTTTAAAGAATCCTAGAATATTTTAAAAGATTTAAAGTATTTTAAACATTTCGAAAAGATTTCAATGATAACAAAAGATTTTACCAATATTTCATAGATCTCCTGGAGATTTCACAAAGTATGAAAAGACTTCACAAAGGCGTTATACGAATATTTCAAAGATTTAAAAATATTTTTAAGATTTGAGAAGATTTTAGGAAGATTTTTAATATTTTGAAAGGTTTTAAATAATTCTAGAATACTTTAAAAGATTTCGCAACGATTTGAAGAATTTTAAAGATTTTTCAAAGATTTTAAGGATTTTTCAAAGATTTCAGAGATGCCATAAAAATTTCACAAAGAATCAAAAAACTTCTCCAAGGCGTTGTACATAATATGTAAAAAATTGCAAGAACTTTGAAGATTTAAAAAAATTTCAAAAGATTTGAGACGATTTAAAAAGATTTCAGAAAGATTTCGAAGATTTTCTAAAAATTTCATAATGGTTTCAAATATTTTAAAAGGTTGAGAATGATTTTAGAATGTTTTTAGAGATTTCGCAAGGATTTAAATGATTTTAAAGATTTCAAAAAGATTAAAGATGATTTCAAAAGATTTTAAATAGATTTCAAAAGGTTTCAAAATATTTCAGGAAGAGTGTAATTATTTTGAAAATATTTAAATGATTCTAGAATATTTTAAAAGACTTCACAAAGACTTTGAAAAGATTTTAAATATAACAAAAGACTTTAGAAATCTCATAAAGATTTCACAAATAAACAAAAGACTTCACGAAGGCGTTGTACATCCAATTTCAAATATTAAAATAATTCACAAAGATTCACAAAGATTTTAAACGACTTTACAAAGATTTCATAAAAATTACAAGAATTTTTTTTAATATTCCAGAAGATTTAAAAAGATTTTTGAAGATTTTTGAAGATTTTAAGGATACAGATACAGATTTTAAAGATACAGATTTCACAAAAAATCGAAGGACTTCACAAAGCGTTTTACATGAAATTTCCAAAATTCCAAAAAATTTCAAAAAGTTTAAAAGGTTTATAAAGATTCCAAAAGATTTGAAAAGATTTAAAAAGATTTCACAAAGATTTCAGAAAGATTTGAAATTTTTCAAAATATTTAAAATGATTTCAGAAAATTCGAACAAATTTTTATGAGGATTTACGGAAGATTTCAAAGAGTTCTATGATTTCCAAAGATTTTAGCAGATTTCGAAAGATTTCACAAAGATTAAAAAAAAATTGAAACGAGTTATTAAAGGCGTTTACATCACATTAAAAATATTTTAAACGTATTCAAAAGACTTCACAAAGATTTCAGAAGGGTTTTATATATTCCAGAAAGTTTAAAAAGATTTCAGAAGATTTCCAAAAATTTCAAGAAATTTCAAGATTACACACGGTTTCAATAGGTTTTGTAAAGATTTCAGGAAGATTTTAAATATTTTTAAAGGATTTAAATGATTCTAGAATATTTAAAAAGATTTTAAAAGGATTCAAAGGATTCTAAATATTCCAAAAAGATTTCATAGATAACCAATGATTTCAGAGATCTCATAAAGATTTCACAAAAAATCAAAGACTTCACAAAAGCGTTGTACATAAAATTTCCAAAATTCAAAACACTTTAAAAGATTTTAAAAGCTTTCAAAAAATTTGAGACGATTTGAAAAGATTTTACCAAAATTTCACAACGTTTTCTAATGTTTTAAAAGATTTCATAAAGATTTCACAAGATTTTAGAAATATTAAAAAACGTTTAAAAAAAGGTTTTAAATTATTTTCGAAAATATGACAATATTTCACAAGAATTTAAAGGATTTCAAAGATTTCACAAAGATTTCTTAGATATCATAGACAACAAAAGATTTCTGAGATCTCATAAAGATTTCACAAAGAATTAAATGATTTCACAAAGGCTTTGTACATCAAATTGATACACTTAAAAGATTTTAAAGGATTTAAATAGGATTAAAAAGATTTTCAGAGATTTCAAAAAAATTAAGAGGATTTCAAAAGAGTTCACAAAGATTACAGAAAGATCTCAAATATATTAAAAAAAAATTAAAAAAGATTTTAGAAGATTTCTAAAGATTTTAAAATTTTCGCAAGATTAAGAAAAGATATCGGAAATATTTCACAATAATTCCACAAAGGTTTGTGAAAGATTTAAAAAGGTTGCAGGTTTCTAAAATTTTTAGAAGATTCCAAAAGATTTCATAAGGGTTTGAAAGATTTCACACAGATTTAAAAGATTTCAAAATATTTTAAATGATTTTAGAAGACATTAAAAGATTTCACAAAGATTTACGTGAAGTATTTTACAAATTTCACAAAGATTTTAAAGATCACAAAAGATTTCTGAGATCTCACAAAGATTTCACAAAAAATAAAAGATTTTACAAAGTTTTAAGAAATATTTTAAAATGTTAGAAAAAAAATAAAAATTCAAACTGAGAAGTTTTCAAAATATTTTGAATGTTTCGAAAATTTCAGAAGATTATACCCAAATTTCAGAAATATTTCACAAAGACGTGTACAACAGATTTCATAACATTTTAAAAAAGATTTCAAATTAAAAAAAAAATTTGAACATTTTTAAAACACTTCACCAAAATTTTAGAAAAATTTGAAACATTTGAAAAGATTTCATAATATTTCAAAAAATTTCAGCGAGTTTCAAGCTGACACAAGGTTTCTAAAGATTTCAAGCAATTTCAAAATATTAATTAAATTAAAAATATTAGTTTTAGAAGATTCCAAAAGATTAAAAATATTTTCAATATGTCAAAAGATTTTACACAATTTTCAGAAAGATTTTACAAAGGCATGCACATCAGACTTCATAAATATTTCAAAGATTTCACATAGATTTAAAGTACTGTACAGATTTCACACAGGCTTCCAAGATTTCACGAAATCTTCCACGGTTTTAAGGACTTCACGAGATTTAAAAATTCTTCACTAAGATTTTATAAACATTCAAAATATTTTTAAATAATTGCAGAAAATTTTGAAAGATTTCACAAAGATTTAAAGGATTTTAAATGTTACAAAAAGTCTTAAAAGGTTTCACAAAATCTGCAAAGGTTTAAAGGATTTTACGAGATTTAAAAATATTTCACTGAGATTCCACATAAATTTCCAAATCTGAATTTTTTTTGAAAGATTTCAAGAAATTAAAACAGATTTCACAAAATCTTTACGGGTTTTGAAGATTTAACAAGATTTCAAAATATTTCACTAAGAACTTATTAATGTTTGTAAAATTAAAAAATTTTTCACGGATTAAAAATGTTTCAAAGATTTCGAAAAGATTTTTAAATCTTCAACAAAATAATTGATTTTTTAACTAAAATAGATCAATTCCCACTGAAATAATAAATTATTGACTAAAAGAATAAATTTTTAATAAAGCAGTTCATAATTTAAATCAAGTAGTTGGATTTAAAAAGAGAAAGAATTTTGTACCAAAAAGATTAATTCATTATTTTTAATTTAAATTAATCTTGGTTTTGCTGAAAATTCGTCTTTCTTAAAAAAGAAAATCTATCCTCTTCTTAAAATTCATTTTTTGGTTAAAGTAAATTATTTCTGAGAAAAATGAAAGTAGTTAAGTTACAATATCAAATAATACAGTCAAAAAAGAAGATTAATTTTTTACTTAAAATTTCAAATAATAATTTTTTTAACTGAAATAATGAATATTTAAAGAAAACAATCAATTTTTGCCAAAGAAGTTCAACTTTCAACCCAGCAGTACAATTTTTAATACAAAAATTAAATCTCTACAGAGAAATGTAGTTAATAATATTCTATTAAAACATGATTCATTATGAAATAACAAACAGTTAAATTTAGCCAAAGAGATAAATTTTTATCAAAATAGTTAAATCTTAAAAAAAATTAATTTTTGAATAAACAATTGTATCTTTAATCAGAAAACATGAAATTTCTACAAAAAGAAAAAGAATTTTTCAAGCCTAAAAGATAAATTTTAAACAAAACAATTGAATTTTCAAAAAAAGTTCATTTTCAACGAAATAGTTTAATTTTATACCAAAATATTTGAACTTTTAAGATAGAAAGAAGGATTTTTTAACAAAATAGATAAGTTTTTATCCAAATTATTAAATTTAAGAAGAAAATAAATTTTCAACAAAGATTCTGATGCAAACAAAAAAAAATCAATTTGTTTATTTTTGCGAAATAAATATTGAAAAATCGATTATTTTATTGACGCAGATGTTGGCGTGGGATCACTTGGGTCACAGAGTAATTGCACAAATATCGACAAAGCGCGAGAATTAGAAGTCAATTGGTCTCCCATATTTTTTTTTGTGTAATTACCATAAATTTACCTCAGGTGGGCAACAATGACGTTATTATTGCCATAAGTTACAAAGACTGTACATTTTGATTTATATTGCACCTTGACGGTATATTCTCTTTCATATTTTCCACTTATTTTTATTTTAGGATGTGTACATTGAACTTACAGTAAATATTATATTATTTTAAAAATTATTTCAACCAATTAGTTAAATTTTCAATTAAAAAGACCAATTTTCAAATAAAATTATGAATTTTCCATCAAAAAATGAATTTTCAACAAATTTGTTTTAATTTTGACTAAATAGTTGAACTTTCAACAAAAAAATTAACTTTCAACCAAGAAGATTAATTTTTAACCAAAAAGATGAATTTACTAAAATTCCTAAGATTTTATGTTGTAAATATATTGTATTTTTAACAAAATAGTATAATTATCAACTAAAAATATTTTCTTCCAGAGATGAATTTTCCAAAGAAAAAAAAAATGTAACTGAAATGATACCTTAACAGCCAAATAGTTTAACTTTCAAGCAAATGAAACGAATTTTCAAAAAATGGGTATACATTTTAAACAGACGTTTAAATTTTCAAGCCAAAAAGACTTTTTTTAAGAGAGTTGAATTTAAAAAAAAAATGTTTATTTTGAACATGGTAAGATGCATTTTTAACCAAATTTTTAAACAAAAAAGATCCATTTTTTGCTAACAAGGAGCTTTTAACTAATTAAATAAAATGGAAACCAAATGTTTTCAACCAAGATAGTTGAATTTTCAAATAAAAAAGACAAGTTTTTAACTAAAAATAGAGGTTTTATATTTTTAGCTTAAAAAATTAACTTAAAAACAAAAGAAGAAAATTTTAACCAGCTGAATTAATCCAAAAATGCATTTTTAACAAAATAGATGATTTCTTAATCAAATATTTTAATCTTTAACCAAAAAATTAACTTTCAGCCAAGAAGATTAATTTTCTACGAAAAAGATGAATTTACCACAAAATTCCGAAGATTTTAAGTCGAAAAAGATTGTATTTTCAAAAAAATAATGCAATTTGGAAAAAAAATATTTTCTAACAAAATTAGAGGAATAATAATTTAAAGTTTATGATAAAATATAATTTTTTTTAATAATATAAAAAATGTTAAATTAATGAATATATTATAAAATCATTAAGTTTAATAATATTATGATATAAATTATAACGAAAAATGTTATTTGAATATAAAGTTATAACAATATTTTATTTATTTATAAATTTGCCAATTATAAAGCTTAATAATATCATTTTATACATGCTATTAATTTTTTATAATAATATTTTATTTATATTTTGTACTTTAAAATTATTTACAAAATAAAAATTATATAAAATTTTAATAAATTTCCAATTGGTTTATTCAATGTTACAAGAATAATTGTTTAAAGTGTATTTTAAAATTCCGTTGTTTGAAATAATATAAGCGATTATTAAATTAATAGATATATTGCGAAATCATGAAGTTTAATAATATTATTATATAAATTATGAATAAAATTTGGATTACAACATAAAGTTATTAGAAGCTGAATTACAATTAAAGAAATTGATTATATTAATGTTTTAATTATGTTTATGATTTAATGTTTAAGAAACTTGTTTATAGATTAAAATTAAATAATACCGTATTTTAATTTTAAGGTTATCTAATCAAAATTTATAAACTATTTAATATTGGAGCTATATTAATTCTAAATTTTACATAATTAAGTCATTAACAAAAATTTTTTTTCATGTTTTAGTTATAATAATAATATTTTCATGATTTATATATTTGCAAATTGTAAAGGTTAGTAATATTATGTTATGCATGCTTATAATTTTTACAATAATATTATATTCATATTTCATATTTTTAAATTATTTGCAAATTTAAAATTAAATATATTTTCAATAAATCTTAAATTGGTTTATTCAATGTTACAGGAATAATTTTTGAAATTTCATCTTAAAATCTAATTTTGTTAAATAATATAAAAGATGATTAAATTAATAGATATATTGTGAAATCATTAGCTTTAATAATATTATAGTATAAATTAAAATTTAATAATAAAAAACATATACTTTATTTTTTTTTAACTTAGTTAAAAAGCTTCCTAATAAATTAAATGCAGAGAAATGTAGTTTTAAATTTGAATGAGCATATAATGTAAAAATGATTTGCATGTTTTCATGAAAATAATTGTGTAATACTTTTTAGGTTTTGAAATGATTAATTAATTATAAACTGATTTTACCAAAACTGACATTTTCTGGAATTAGTTAAAAAGTTTTATAAATAAAAGTTATAATTTAAAAAAATATATAAAGTTAAAGTTGTTTAAATGTTTTATAACCGAATTATATTTTAATGGTTTTTCTTTTGTAAAATAGTCCATTGATTATTAGCTAATTAGCGTTTTCTGATTATTAAAGTAAATAAAGATTATTATGTTTGAATGAAAAGATTGTTTAATGCTTTTTATGTTATCATTTATGAAAAAATCAATTATTTGTTAGATGACTAATTTTTTCACAACATCGAACTAGATAAAGATTCAATTATAACTTTTTTTTTTAAATTAAGTATTTTATGTAGTGTAATAATTTTTTCTTAACATTTTGCTACCATATTAAAATCTAGAGTTTTTTAAAAACAAATGTTTTATTTTTTTACATCTGGGTAATCTTTTTTTTATTTCTTTATATCCATTTCCCAAGATTTAATTTAAATTTAGGTATACATCATCATTACAAAATATTATAAAAATTTTCAAATTATTTCGTAAAATTAATAAAATAGGTTTAAAAGTTTTTTCTAGCAACATTGTGCCAGAATATGTAGTTTTACAACAAATTTTAGAAAATTTAAGAGATATGTAGAAGTTTTGAAACGATTAAAGAACAATGAAAATTTATAAGATATTTTAGGGCTTTTTTAAAAATGCAGGATAATGACATAAATTCTTTAGGTTCCCAAAACAATTTCTTTTGAATTTTTAATTTGAAAAATGAGCTTTGGGAGAAAATTCAAAAAGATTTTGAAACATCAAATATTTCTTTAGATTTCAAAAAAGTATAGAAGATTTTAAAGAAATATATTTCAATTTGTTAACATTAAAAAATAAAAAATAAATTATACCATAAAATTCTATAATTATTTTGAAGATTTAGGAGGAATAAAGAAGATTTTCAAACTGCAGAAGAAAAATTTCAGGCAGATAGAAATATTTTTAAGAATTTAAGAGACATTGTATATATATATTTAATTTCAAAAGGGCACGAATGTTTTCTATTACTTTGTAAAATCCCGTGAAATATTTTTTTTAATCTAGATTTTTGTTGACGAATCTGAAATATTCATAATATTTTATAATTTTCTTCAAATTTGTAAGAAATTTTCGAGGATTTTGAGCTTAATTTTCTTGCGTTTTAAGTGATTTTTCAAAATTTCAAGAAACATTGGATTCATTTAAAAATTTTTTTGGGAATTCAAGAGACTTTGCATAAATTAAAAATATTTTAAAGCTTGGAAGCATTTCCGAAAAATTATGGAATATTTATCATTTCTTCTAAAATTCTAAAAGCCCTAAATTTATTTTGAAAAGTCTGACATTTTTCTAATAATTTTGCAAAATCCTGTAAAATAAAATATATATTTTATAAATCTTCTACATTCTTTTTTTGATATATCTGAAATATTTAAAAATCTTTCCTAATTGTCTCATCAAAATGATAAAATTCATATAATTTAAAAAAAAAATGCTGATACTTCTTTCCTTCTAAATAATTTCAAAATGTGTGTAAATAAAAAATATCAAAAAAGCATTGTTGTATTACGTCAAAATATTGTTTAATGTATTTCTATACCGCACTTCATCTTAAAAATCTATTTTTATTTACAAAACGTCTATTAGGCTTTTTAAACTAAAACAAAAAATTTTTACGTTAAATTTAACTAAAAAAGGTAAATCTTATACGAAGAGACGAATTTTCAACAAATTAAATTAGACGAAAAAAAGCAATTTTTAAACAAAATAGTTAAATTTTTAACTAAAAGATTAGTTTTAAACTAAAAATAGATTTTTTACACTTTCAGCTTCAAAAATGCAATAGAAAACAAAAGAAGAAATTTTTATCCGGTTAAATGCACCCGAAAAGACGATTTTTTTATCAAAACACTTAGATCCTCAACCAAAAAGCCGTATTAAAAAAAAAGATTTTTCCACCAAATAGTTAAATTTTCAAATTATTAAGGATACAATTCAAACCAAACATGGAACTCTTAAGTTTTAAGATAGACAATTAATTTAAAAAAAAAGAAAAAAACGAAAATAATAAAAAAAATAAACAAAAAAAAAACAGAAATTTCAACAAAAAAGTTAAATTTCCTACCAAAGAGGTGAATCTTAAAAGTTTAAATTTTTTACAAAGCAGTTCAATAGTTAAATTTTAAACCACCAAGATTATAAAAAAACTAGATTTATCAGAAAAGTACATGCATGTTCAAACAAAAAAAGATGATTATCATGAAAAATATTTGAATTTTTAATAAAAAAGAATGCGTAACAAAAAATCTAATATTTGATGTTTCAATGAAAAATGATTTTATTTTGAAATAAAACCATAAAAGACGAATTTCTTACAAGTTAAAAAAAGTCTAACTAAATAATTAAACTTAAAAATGAAAAATTGTTCAAATATTAATTAAAAATAATAATTTTCAACCAAAAATAGAACAGTTACATCTCTTGTCAAATTAAAAAAAAAATTCAACAAAATAGTTTAATTTTCAACCAAAAAGATAATTTTATAATAAAATAGATCAACTTTTAACCCAATGCTGCAAATTTTGATAAAAGGTTACATTTGAACAAATTTGTAGTCATTGTTTTATGATATAATTAAAAATATAACCAAATATAATTCTAGAAAAGGGGGGAAAAGAGCACTCTTAATTTTAAATTATGGAATTTTAAACGAATTTATTCAGAAATAATAGAAGTTCAATTTCTGTTCAATTTTTAATGTTTTGAAATTTTCCTTTATTCCAAGTTTCAATTTAAAATCATTCAATTTCAAGATTCTTTCATTCAAAATAAAATCATTGAATTTTTAAAGCTCTAAATTAAAAATGATAAAATTTCTACTCCTTTCCAATAAAGCTGCATAATTAAAAAATTGTATTTTTAATTCTTTAATTTTTAAAGCTTCTGATTTGAAATCTTTCAATTTTAAACACTTTCAATTTCAAATTATTCAATTTCAAAAATTTTACATAGAAATTAAAGAAGTTCAATTCAGTTCATTATATTCAAAATATATTGTCCTTTTTTCACAATTTTACCTAATATAATATTGGCAATTTTAAACATTAAATTCTAATTAATTTTATTCAAAATATTATCCTTTTTCACAATTAAAACTAATCCAAATTGTTTGATTGGGAACGCATTTAATGAAAAATATAAATTATTTGATTTCAAAAATTTTCAATTAAAAATTTTTAATTTCGAACGCTTTCAATAAGAAATAATACAATTTAAACTCCTTTGAATTTTGAATCATGCAATTTAAAAAATGAAATCATTATATTAATTTTTATCTCAAATCATATAAATTCGACATTCTTCAATTGAAAAAATTTTTTCAATGCTGAACGCTTTGTATCAGAAATAATAAAATGTGAACTCCTTTCTACAAAAATGATGAATTTTAGTTTGATTTTTCCAATTTTGTGAGCTGCCGATCAAATTTTTTTTATTCTAATCACTTTTAATTTCAAATTATTTAATTTCAAACGATTTTATATAGAAATAATACAAGTTTAATTTCTGTTCATTCCATTCGAAATATTATCTTTTTTCACAATTTCATCTAATCTCTAATCATTTAATTTTGAATTCTTTTAATTAAAGATAATACAATTTCACAAACCTCAAATTTTAAATGATTCAATTTTCAAAATTCTAAACAGAAATGATTAAATTTTGAATGTTTTATTATCTAAATTCTTTTATAAATTAATATGCTTTTTTAAATCTTTAATGGAGAAGAAATTGTTTAATTTTGTCAATTTTATACTAAATTTTTCAATTTTGATAGCTTCAAATTAAAAATTTTTCAAACTAAGTGTGTACAATTTTTATCGATTTAATATAATAATGACACAAGTTCAATTCTAATTCACTCACATGAAAATATCGTCTTTTTCTCAATTTTTCCCAATAAGAAATTTTTTAAGATTAACTAATTTAATCTGAAAATATTAAAATTTAAAATTATTTAATTTTGAAAATTTTCAATCAGGAATAATACAATTTTAATTACTTTTAATTTTAAATGATATAATTTCCCAAATTCTAATCAAATAATAAAGAAATTAATTTCAAACGTATATCAAGCTTGGGAGATTAGGATTTAAAAATTTTCAATTTCAAATTATTCAATTTTTAACTATTTTGTATAGAAATAATAGAAGATTAATTTTTAATAATGCCATTCGAAATATTGTCCATTTTTTACAATTTTACCTGACCTAAAATCGTTTCGTTTAAAACGTTTTCAATCAAAGGTTTTTCGAAATATTATCTTTAATTTCGAACTCTTTCGAGTCAAAATAATAATTAATTAATTATTGTTTTGAAAAATTAAATAAATTTTAATTTTACATGAATTTATAATCATATAATTTTAATTATCATTTTATATTAATTTATTTATGTACAATAGTTTAATAATAAAGAGTTATTATTATTATATTATCATTTAAAAATTAGTCAAATAATAAATATTTAAATTGTTTATATTTTTTGTTTAAGAAAATAAAAATCCAGGGACTTGAGCTCGCGTGCATTCATATAGTAATGAGGAATATACGATAATAGTTTTTGTAATGTTAATAAAATTTATTTCACAGTAGGAAAGCAGTTTGAAAAAAGAAAAAAAATCGAATCAAGTGCCTCGGAGTTCCAATTAATGTAAAATTGCTACACGCCTATTCCATTAATTTTAGATGGATTTTATTACTGGTTCTTTAACCCTTACGACCAGTTAAAATGTCCACTAAATAATAAAAGCATCCTTGAAAATTATTAAAATTCTTTTCTCATATATTTATCCCACGGCTTCTCAAACAGGTTATGCTTTTTATTAAACATTTATGGCTGTTTAAAAAATTGATTATTTTTTATAAATATTTTTTTTTAGATAAGTGCTTTACGAACAAGTAATAAATAAACAACAGAGATAAATATATTTTAAACAATCTCTTTCTTTTTCGTAAATAAATTTTTTTTTGTAATAATTTTTTAAAAATAATTTTTACTTTCGTAAATAAATTTTTGTTCGCTACTTCTGTTGCAATTTGAAAGCAAACTATTACTCCTAATTATTCCATTCTTTGTTTGTGTCTCTTGTGTAAGATAGCTTTTTTGTTTGAATAAATTATTTCTAAAATTAGGAAAAGAGGAAAAATAATTCACTTAAAAAAGTAAAAAACTATTTAAATGTGATACTTGTTAAGGCCCACTTATTATTTATTCATAACTAAAAAGTGCAAGCAAAACTTAATATTTCAGAAAAAAAGCAACTGTCAAGCATTACTCTAAGAGAAGACTCTAAGAGAAGTTAGGAACAATAATTAATTTTTCAAATAAGCATGTTCGTTAACTAGCGTTAATTATTTCATTACCAAGTAAAAAGTGGACAAAAAGTTCAAGAGTTCAGAAAAAACCGCAACTTTACAGCACTTATCTAAGAGAAGATAGTTATAAACAATTAAAATTGTCAAAGAAACTATGTTTGTTAAGTTGTATTATTAATTACTTTACTAAGAAAAAGTGGATAAGAAGTTGATAATAATTCGATAATAATTTTAATAAGTCGATAATAATTTGTTTAAATAATTATTTTTGCAAAATTGAATTAATTATTAAAATCTTCCTTAACGAAGAGTAGACAAATATTTATAAATTTCGGAAAAAACCAGCAGCTTTTCAGCATTATTCAAATGGGATAATATTAAAAATAATAAATGGTTTAAGCAATTAATTTCGTTATCTTTAATTCCCTTTAATTGAAAATTGAACAAAAAGTGAAAACTTAAAAAAACTGCAATTTTCTAGCATTATTTTAAGAGAATATGATGAACATTATCATCAAATTGTTAAAACAATTATGTTTTACTATATTAACTAACAAAGAAATTTCAAAGGTCTTACAAGATTTTTTATTATTTTGGTAATTTGAAAAAAAATTTAGAAGAAATTCGAATAATCTTAAAAGAAATTTAGTAGCTTTAGAAATTTTAAAAATAATTTCGAAACATTTGAAACTGTTTGTTGATTTTTTAAGATTTTGAGAAGAATTATAAAGCTTTTTAATCATTTTAACAGGTTTCAAGAAAATAAATAAAATTTCTAAAGACTCATGGGAAAATTTTAAATGACTTTTTATTTTTTTAACCTTTTAAACTTTTTTTAAATTTCTAAAAAATTTTAAAGTGATCGGCAAATTTCTAAGGCGACTTCAAGATTTTAAAAGATTTTAGAAAAATTTGTATGAAAAATTCGAATAATTATAAATGTTGTAGGGCAACTTTTATATGCTTTTAAAGATTTTGAATTTTTTGTGTTTTGAATTTTACAACAATTGTAGAATAAATTCCAATAAATTTAAATGAAATTTACAAGATTCAGAGGTTCTAAAAAGATTTCAAAAAATTTAAAACCATCTGTGGATTCTTGAAGATTTCGAAAAAAATTGGAAGCTTTTTATATTTTTTGAAAGGTACAACAAAAAACAAAAAACTGTTCTTAAGATCCTTGGGAAAATTTTTCATAATTTTATATTTTTTTTCATTAATGTAAAAATTTTTTAATTAATTTAAACTAATTTTCCCCGAAAATGTTTGAAAAATTTTTTATTTTGGAAAATAAATGTAAAAATAAATTGAAAATTTTTTTTTAATTTGTAGAATTTTAGAACAATTTTTGCACAGTTTTCAAAATATTTTAAACCAATTATAGATTTTTTAAGACAACGAAAAAAAAAGTCGAAGCATTTCAAGAATTTCGAAAAGTATCAAGAAGATAAAAAACTTTACCTTAAATTCCTGAGAACATTTAAATAGATTTTTTATTATTAAAAATAAATTTTGGAAGATTTAAGAAAATTTCAAAGATGTCGAAAATGATCTGGAACATTTTTCGGAAATTTGTTTACTTTTAAAAGTTTTTTCTACATAATAGATTCAACTATTTCTGAATAAAAATTAAAATTTTTATTGGTTTAAAAATTAAAATATTTGGTAGAAAATTCGTTTTGAGTAAAACTAAAACTATTGATAATTAATATTTTTTGAATAAGTTGAACTGCGTTTTATTTAAAATAGAAATCTTCTATAATTAAAATATCAATGATAGATTACATTTTCGGTTGAAAATTCAACTGTTTGTTTAATAAGTGTTAATAAATATTATTCGAATTTTTTTGTTTATCCTAAAGTCTTATATAGCCAAGTAAAGTTGCGATAACTAATTTTTTCTGTATATGTAAATTAATTTGACCTGCGATTTTCAACTCTAAAGTTGAATTGCGCAAATGTACGTACATATTTTATGGTGGATGACCTCTCAGTTTTACACTTTATGTATGTGCATTTAAAAAAAAACTACTTGTGTAAATTTTCTTTAATGGTCTTAAAATACTCTAAGCTGTTTTAAGTTTGATTAGGCAAAAATATAAAATTGACCAAAAACATGATTTTACTACTAAAAACTAAAATTTTCAAATAAATAGATTATCTTTAACCAGATGATAGAATTTGTCAATAAACAAAAAATTAAAATGCAAGCAATAGCAGTTACCTTTTTAACCAAATATTAGAATTAAAAAAAAGACCAACTTTCAACCCAAAAGGATTAATTTTCAAAAAAAGCTTTTGAATTTTTATGCATGTGCCCCGAACCGTGTCTGTATCCACTTTGTAGAATCAACTTTATGACTTGTTCTTCTCTTTTTTGAATACTTAAAATTCCAAATCACTTGTAGAATTTAAGTCTGAGCGTCAAATTTCTGAATCTAAGCGTTAATGATGTTGGCCGCGCAAACTTTTTCGGACTTTTCCGTTTTACTTCGTGCATCATCGGAAATTGTAACGCCTTTGTGCATTGGCTCCTTACCTCCGCTTGTAAAATTTGTGAATATTCTCCATTTTCGAAATCTGCAAATGATTAATGAGAGAGTTGAGTTTTAAACAGCGCAAACGAATACTCAATTACTTGCAGCATACCTTGTAGTTCTCTTGGCTCAGCATCTCTTCGGACAACAAGAATTCCGGACAACCACTACAAATACAACTCAAGATTTTTTGGTTCTGCGAAAATCGTATAGTCAGTTTTCAACGACTCTGAAATCTATTCACAAGTGCAACTGTAAAACAGAGTGAAACTAAACAGCGTAAAATCATGGATTAAGTGAGTGAAAATAATTCGAAAATCTGTTGCGGAATCATCAGATAGTTGCCTTGGAGAGAAGTTAGGTAGAACCGTTGTGCTAGCGGTAAGAATCGCTGTGTTTCGGTTTTGTGTGGTGTCTGCTCAAGATTTGGGGCACTAATTACCCCAAACTTATGGAGATCAGTTACGCTGCGATACGCGTAGAAAGACCTGCCGAAACTTTTGTTTAAACGGCCTGACCAGTTCAGGGTAATTGTACTCCCGAATCAGTGGCGCTGTTCTACCAAAAAGAAATACCGCAGTCGATGGTGTGATTGGCGGAGCTCGTTTGCGCTGCCATACTCGCCTAAACTATTAGTTAAACGGTTCGACTAGTTCGGGGTAATGGTTCTCCTGAATCAGTGAAGCCGTTCTACCAAACAGAAGTGGCGAAATTTACTTTGCGATTGGCGTACATTAGTTACGCTGCCATACGTGCAGAACTGATCGACTAAACTGATGTTTAAATGGTATGACTTGTTCGGGGTAATGGTTCTCCCGAATCAGTGAAGCTATTTTATCAAAAAGAAATATTGAAGTTCACTGTGTGATTGGCGCAACAGTTGTGCGTGTTGGGTGAGCTGTTCTTCCAAATTTTCTTGATAGTAATCAATGTAGAAGCTTCAGTGAACGAGCTGACAACAATCATCATTATCTACGTTTATTCTGTAAAGTGCACACTCTAAGATCTTTTTTTATGAATTAAAAATGGTAAGTCTAGTGTGTTTGTTTTAAGAGTTACATTATTTATCGAAACGTGATCGATCCTTTTCTTTTCTGTTCAATTTTTAACAAATTTTATCTCAGCTGCATATTAAAATGGAAGACGCAGACAAGCAAGTTAAACAGCTACGCAGCCGTCAAAGCTCCTTAAAAGTGAAGTTAAAGGTCCTTCACAAATTTCTTAAAACACTTGTAGCAGACATAAATTTTTTTAGAATTAAAGGGGGAACGTAATGATGCTGAACACCTTAAAACAGATTTTGAAACTGCGCAAAACTAAATAGACTAATTAGTTTCGAATATGTGGAAAGAATTGAATTTGAGCAACGTCTTTCTTGCTTAACTACTCGAGCAGAAAGAATCAGGCTTCGCAGGCAAATTTTTCAGTACAAGCGATTGAAGAGGGGATCGAAGTCAAGCACTCAAAGAGTGGGGGACAAGCTATGGAATCCAGCCCCTCCACTGTTGACTACAACTTCTCGCTCCGCGTTCAGCGAGTCAGACGAGCTCTTGAGTCTCACGGACACAAAACAGAAAGATGTGTAGAAAGTGGTGGGGCTGGATTTCTCGGGCCGACCGCACGCTTCAAAATAGACGATTTACGCCTCACTTTGCAGCTTGATAACATTTCCAATTTTGCAGATAGAAATTTGATCCTTTTTTAATATGAAAGAGCGATTCAAAAACTATCGATAGCATCAAAAAAATGAAAATCGATTAAAAAGTATTGTATCTAAGATCGTGTTTAATGAAAAAGACGCGGATAAAACGGAATCGCTTAAAATTACTGATGCTAATTATAAATTCGCGTAGGATATATTAAACAAAGTTTGTAACGATGTTTTGGCCGTTATTGATGATCATGTGAAAGCATTTTTATGATTTATAATGTCAAAAAACTTCCGAAAACACGTTAGAGTCGATCTCTTAATTCACGCAACAAAGCATTCAAGGCAGTCATTTGCCAAAAATAGAATTATTGCTTTAATTTTCGCAATGCGGCGGATAATTGCTAGAAACTAATCAGTAAATTATAAGAATGTAGATAACTCGAAATAAATCAAAAGCTTTGCTCTAATTGCCTAAGAACTAACCGGATCGTAGAATACTACAAAGCAGCGGCATGTAAAACGTGTAATAAAATAAACTATTATTATCAACAGCGATTATTCACGTCTCAGATCACCAGGGTTATCCTCGCATATGCTGGGCCTTTCTCGATAACGGTTCGCAAGTTCATTTCTTAACAGAAAAATTATCTGTGATATTAGTTTAAGCATTAGCAAAATGACACCTACCGATATATAATCTTGTTCTGAGGCCTTTTCCGAAAATCTAACTATCCTTATAATTCAAGGAATGAATCATTTTTCGCGTCAAATGAGTCTTTGAATCCCGGTGATCTCAAAATTCCGCTCTGCAATTGTTTTCTAATGTTCAAATAAATTTAACAAACGAAGATGCGATTTCGCAAACAGCTTCTGAATCTACATTTCCAAACGCAGCTAGGTGCAACATATCCCTAAAACTTTTGAACCGAAATTAAGAAAAATTTTTGGAAATTAGAACACTCTCCTTAATGGAGTCAATTATCAAAGGTCTTTCAGAAATCGCATGCGAAGAGTATTATCAAAAAGGTAGTTTTTGGGATAAAAATTTCGGGGAATATTGTGTCAAATTTCCATTCAAGGAGGAAACTCGCGTCGAAATTTTGGTCGTTTTTTGAATCTGCTTAACTCAATTAATACCTGTTTTGGTCCTGCGTCGCATTTTTTGTCCTATTTTAGACTTTGTACGTCCTGATCAAGCCCTAATTTATACCTTCATGAACTCCGCGACAAAATAGAATATTTTTAACGTCCTACTGTGATCCTGGTACGTCCTTATTTTTTCAAAGTCCTGATTTAACCCTTCAAGTCCTTTGCGCTTAAATGTACATTTTTGATCACCTGATTTGGTCCTGCATGTACTTGAAGTATATTTCCAATAAATAAAATATTTTATATTTTTAATAGAAAAAGAATTCCTAAGCATTTTAATTAATAAAGTATAGAATTGAAAGTGAGATATGAAAGTATAAATAGGAGAGGACGTGGACTAGAAACCTCCGAATCAAATATTTATTCTTACATAAAATATATACATATGAGATTACATCTCTTTGATTCCAGGAAAAGAAATTTATATATTAAAATTATTTGCATGCTAATTACTTTTTTTAAATTTATATTCCTTGATATTTAAGTTGAAAAGTTTTTTTAAATTAATGCATTCTATTCTTGATAAGAATAGTTAATATTAATATTTACATTATTTAAGAGCATGTTAGGAGAAGTTAAATAACGCATTGAAATAGTGGTGAGACCCCAGGAAAAATAGTTTTATTCAAGTTCTGTTTGGTTGACAGGTCGTCCAATGTACATTTGATTTTCGATGTTCATGTAAATGCAAACTGAAGTAAGATTTTTGATTGGAATGGCAATTGTATTATTTACGGTATCGCAGACTTGTAAAAATAAACGGCTATCGTATTGAAAATTATCGCCTTGGACACGGAAGAGATCGCGGCAAACAAGTTGTCGCCCAATTATTGCAAAATACATATTTTCGCATTCACAGTTTCGTACATCGCAGTTGCAATTATGAACTTTAACGAAGCAATGGATAATACCTAAGTGCAACTCATTATTATTAACATATTGCACTGCGGAAGAATATGTCTGCAAGTTATCTTTGTAAATTTCTGCTACAAATAGTTTTCCATTTTTTAATAACCTTGAGAATTGTCAAACTTTAAAATGTCGAGAAATTACGAAATTCTGCATTGCAATTGCAACTAAACCAGATACTTCTCTAATATATTTATATACTCCAACGCTATGACAATGTTCCATAATTTGCTCAATAACTTTCACTTGTCGTTTTGTAGTTTGGCAAAAACGGTTAATGTCGCCAGCGGGTAACATCTCCAAAAATGTTGTCATTCTGATGAATCGATTTTGTGAAATAGATATCTCAGTATCAATATGATTTGTACCATGAATAAGTCTTAACAACTTTCCATTTAAATCCTCATATTCGAAACATGTATATACCCATAATGGTCCAAGTCTTTGCACGATATCAGGAAAATGTAACAATTGATGTACATTTATAGAACAGTATCGTACTCCATATAAAGTTTCAAACTCCTTAGCATACTTATGCAGGAAATCGCGACTTACTTCTATCATTTGTGGTATAATTATATCAGAACTGAGAATGGACATTGCTATCACTAACAGAAGATAGTGGTTGAAATAATCTTGTCTCAGGATGCCCTGAAGAACGGGGAGAGAATAATAAAAGAACCACATTTTTAATTCCGAAGCCTTCCAATGAACTAAATCAGAATTAGAGCGTGGCATGCGATGGACAAATTTGGGAGGTTTGATCGAAGTGGTTATTAACGATATCAATAAAAGCATATAATGAAAAAGGCTGTAAACGATTTTCAATACTAAATAGTAAAGTCAGTACCTTTTTCACGACACCGCCATCAACGCCATGCATTCTATCGAGACTCATGCCTTGCAAGAAATCAGGCATTAATTTAAACAATGGTGAAGAGCCTTTAACGCCCATTACCGGGAGATCCTCTGTAGCAGTGCGAGCAAATGTTTCTGTATTTTCTAAAGTTCTTAACACGATATTATTGTGATAGGGAAATGCTTGAACACGATGGCTTTGTGTCTCTAAAGGAATATTTTCACTCTTACACAGAAAAAATGAACAACCATAAGCGCCGTTGAAGTTAGAAAAGTTTAAGCATTCACACCTAGCTGGTGTATCGCAGGTTCCTGTCAGGAGGACTCCTCTTACGCTTATCGTGACATTATGACTGGGTATGTGTACATCAATACCATTGGAAAGTTTTTTAAAGCTTGAACGCAAGCTATACAAAAATCTGTTCATATCTGGTTTTGTATCACCATGCCATAATCCAGAAAGTAGAGTATTTTCCCTTCTTTTTATACTTTCAAAAGGCAACTCATTGATCGTTAAGTAAATAGGTCAGGCACTCATTTTAGACGATTTAAAAATTGGGATTCCATCTGTGTACCATGAAAGAGAAATGTTATTTGGATTTGACAGAAAACCATTATCCATCCATGACCGATACAGATCGCTTTCATAAATGTCTGTTATGAAGCTTGGTGGATGCCTAGGCCTATGAAACCGATGCTGTCGGCTATTAAGAAAATTATTTCTTTTATACATTTCTTTCAACTGTTCAAGAAATGGTAATTGAACATAATAACAAATTTTCTAATTTGGACAAATGGGACAAATATCGTCGTTTGATCGTAATTCTCGTATGCATGTTCCACAATAATAATGTTTTTTCATATTGGTTTCTCCACCGAGAGAAAAATATTTACGGAATTTATACAAACTATTTTTCTTCAAATCTTGACTTAAGCAGTGAAAGTTTATAACAGTAATGATAGCGGCAAGACATGTCATAGACACGTTATGATGTAGTAAGATTGTTAAAATTAATAACATACTCTCCATAACATTTATAGGAGCTCCTCGGTATAGGGGCTGTTGATTGAAATTGTCTTCATCGTCAGGAAAGATTTCAGCATACTCATCTCCACTTTCCGAAGAACTGTCGTAATAGTTGCTGCTTTCTTCGCTGTCTTCACTTGGTTCAATGTCTGCATGTGATTCGTCTGACGTTCCTTCACTTGTGGCAATATCAGAATTGCTTATGTCGCTGTAAAAACGAAGACTCTGCCATTAACAATTCAGAGGTAATTTCAATGGTAGGGTGAACTATGCGATAGTAGGTCACTTTTAATAGTGAGCTATTTGAATTTATTAGAATATGAAAACAAGTGTTATGTAAAGCTTTTCATGGTAATATTTGTGACAATATTAAGCACAACTGAAGGAAATGCTGTGGAGATAGTATGAACAACAGATATCAGATTTGAAAAATTACTTTTCAGCATGAAAACAATCTTGCATAGCTTATCCTACATCTATAATTGTGTTACTTTGCAGCAAATATGAAACAATTATATTTTAAGTTAAAAAATATCAATTTTTAATCAAACTAATAAAGTCTAAACTAGAAGCATGAATCTTTAACTGGAATAGTTGAATTTTAAAGAGAAAAGATCAATTAAATAAATTGTTAAACAGGAAGTATTTATTCTTTATTAAAAGGACCGCATTTTCAGAGAATATTAATTTTCTACTCTAAAGAAAACAGTTGAATTTTCAGTTTAAAAGATTAATTTTTCATCAAGCTAACGAAGTCTCAACTAAAAGGGTGACTCTTTAACTCAAATATTTGAATTTTTTAACAAAAAGATCAATTAAATAAAATGTTAAACAGAAATTTGTTATTCTTTATTAAAATATCATAACGGATGTCCCCAGACTCTTTTCTGGGAAATAATGAAAAAGAATATTATGCTAAATAATAATTGTATGCATTTGGGTAACGCTCAGGAGAATTTTAACACACATAACCTCGAAATATACACACACGTTGTTAGCAACAACAAAATTTGCTTGAAACAAAAAACACAAAAAAGTGTGTGGTGACGTCCGTTAGCATGTTCGCTATCATTTTCCAAATTTTTAACATAAAATATTTATTATTCTATAAAAAAAACCGGGGGAACCTAAAACTGGTAAAATAGACAATTTTATAAGTATCACATGCCCTTAAAAGATTAATTTTTTATCAAACTAATGAAATATAAAGTAAAAGGATGAATCTTTACCTCGAATAGTTCAATTTTTTAAACAAAAAAATCAATTAAATATATAGTTCAATATAAAATTTTTATTTTTTACCAAAAACTCGAATTTTCAGACAAAAATATTAATTTTCTCCCAAAAAGAGGACAGTTGAATAAAAAAAATTTCAATTAAAAATCGGATAATTTAATGAAGTACGGCGGTACTTCTTTAAATTATCCGATTTTTAATTGAAATTTTTTTTGGCAACGTCACGTGTTATTCGAAATTTGCGGATAATCTAGAGCATGTGAAACGGATGCGACGTTGCCATATTTTCAGTTCGCTGTCGCCAGTCATACTTTTACGGTATAATGATAAATGTTTAACTAAAATAGTTAATTGTAACAAAAAACATGAATTTTGAAACAAAATTGATAATTTTCTAAGAAAAAAGATTTTAAAACAAATTACGTCAATTTGTGACAAAATAGTTAATTTGTCAAATAAAAAGACGAATTTTCAATTAAATAATAAAGTTTTGAACTAAAAAAAAATCCAAGCAAAAATGTAATAACTTAATTTTCATTAAAAAAATTAATGTTCAACGAAAGTAATGACTTTTTAACCAAACTTATACATTTTTGCCAAAAATGATGAATCTTTAACTGGAATAGTAGAATTTCAAACAAAAATAAAGATGTATTTTACACTTAAATTATGAATCTGTAACTAGAAAAATTAATTTTCAATCTAAATGATGAATCTTTAACCAGGAAATTTAAATGTTCAACCAAAGACATAAATTTTCAGAAAATTGTATTATTTACCCAGATTCATTCCGATTTCTCGCTGCAATTTCTGCTTGCAGTTCACCGTGGTCAATATGCCTAAAAATGGATGTAACATTAGTGAGTATACCTATAATATTGACAATTAGTTCATTTATGTAAATGACGCACAAGTCAAAAATGATTTGTAGACGGAAAAATAGTAATTAAAACAAATTTGATCATTGAACTTTAAAAATTTTTAAAAACAGATTGAAACTCAGTTAATAAAAATATAACAGTAACGTAACGGATACTTACAATTCTTACGGCGGAAAAGGTCTTGACTCGTGTTCCACTTACACAATATACACTCACTTTATGCTGTAATCAAAAAATGAATTACTGACAACATTTTGAGGTTATGATGTTCACACCTCTCACCGCTTTGTTCATAAAGTAGATGTCGCTGATATCAACTGATGAAACGACACTCATTGGTCGCTTTGGAAATTTAGTAATAAAGAAATATTATTTGTATCACAGCTTAATTTTTTAATGTTGTATTGACATATTAACCTTACTATTAATGTTATATATTTTAATTAGTTATGATTTTGTTCATTATTATTATTATTATTATTATCACATGAAATTTTGTATTTTCGTCATCTCAGGCTTCAATTGGTTCGTGAGAACCAATGGGCAGTCTTTGACGTCAGAGCCAGGCAGTGGGGTGAGAATGAGATCGCTTCCATTTTGTGTTTGCTGATTTTCGTCGCATTTTCGCATTTTGTGCTTCAGTGAAAACTTAATTGTTTTAAAAAAATACGATGGGTCGCGGAATAAAAAAGCACGCTTTAATTTGATGGTTAAATAGTGCCTACAAGGACGTATTTGAATTGTCGAGCATCCCCAAACATGCACGGAGTATTCACAGCATTACGACGCTCACATGGGTGGATCATCAAAGTGGTCAAAAAGTTCGCTGTGAAGCAAAAATTCTTGCTATAAGTGGTAGTAAGTATCTTATTTTTATCAATTTTAATTTTTATTTGAACAATTGTATTGGGTTATATTTTACGGAGTTTGATTATTGAGATTGAATGGTTGTTTTTAAAATTCGCGTCAAACCGTACACTTATAGGTTATGTGGGTAGGAATATAATGCCTTTAAACAAAGTACATTTTAATTCATTATACTTACCTGGCGCTGAAGCAACTAGAATTCATGACATTTATTACAAAAAGAATTCTGTTCTCTGCGAAACGCCATTTCATGTGCTCCATTTTATCAACCTCTTCTCATCTAGATCATTTTGAACACCAGCAAAGATAAATATTCAATGTCTGACGATGGCCCTTTATTTTGAATGCCATACAATAACTTTTACGCAACATAAATTAAATAGGATAAAATAATTTATTATTTAAAAATAAAGACGTTTTGTGGCTACCAATATACACATAGAGATCCATCATTTTTGAGAGAATAAAGAAGAATCAGAAAAGATTCCCGTCACTGAGAATGGACAGATCAACGAGCCAGAAAGAAAAATTTTTTACGAAAAAGTTATACGAGAACAAAAGGATGCTGTACAAGTTAAAAAAATTCAGAAAAGTGTACAGAAATCACACAAAGGAAAGTTGGCAAGATCAATTCAAGAAGATGATTAAATTGTTCCCCGTTTTTCAACTAAATCTGCTTGCAATCAATCCTCAGTAGGAAATCAGCATAAACAAAATTTCAACGCTTATCCTGGTGTCTATGTCTATTAGAGAAATTACGGACAGTTCAGTGAGCTCTGATTTCAATTTCCAATCAGATGACCAGCAGGACAAAATAATCAAAATTCAATCAGCCCTTATGGATTGAAAATTCATCTTTTATAATAGGAAAGTCATCTTTGTTGACTGAAAAGGAAATTTGGGACTGGAATGTCAAATATTTTTTGAAAATGCAATATGTATTTTAACCTGAAATCTTAGGATATTAAAGCGTCTCATATTAAATTCAATTTATGATATCTACATTAATTTTATTCAAATTAATTTATTCCTCTACATTCGTTAAAAATTGTCCTATTTGCCCTGTTTGGATAAAATTTTAGGCTGTAAGGCCTGGTTATATAATAATTGTAACTATTGTTGATTCATTGCTAAAACTCCGTAACCATAAAAACTATGTTACTTTCAATGGGAGGGGGCAAAAATGTGGTCATCAATAAGAGGAGGAGTTTTAAAAATAGCATAAATTTGGTAACGTAGTTTGTGGAAACCCTTTCAGAATTATAAGTTTTTGTAATGGAATTTCTATATTATTGATGAAACGAAGGGGTTCAGTCGTTTTTTGTAAACTTATTAAAAAAATTTATTTTTACTGTGAAGAAAAGAGATATTACTTTTCAAAAATTATTGCTTGCAGCAATGCAGCATTCCTATAGAACAAGGTACAGCGTTGATAAAAAATCCAAAAAAGTCTTCAAGGTAAGAATAAACTAGAAATTGGTTGAAAAGTGTTTAATCGTTTGGATCCAAAATAATAAAATTCTTCATTCTAAAATCGTTTAATACCTGATTTCTATAATTTGACAATTGCCTTTTTTAGGTACCTGAGAAATATGTACAGCCTGCATCAGATATGATAAGACCCTTATTTATATTTAATATCTTTGAAAAATATTACTAAAATAGTAATCTCTTTACTTTATACTTGATTACTCTTAAGTATTTACCTATTTTTGTTTTTATTTTATCACAGGAGGGAATATCACCATCGTGTGGTTTTTATTTAAATAAAGATAAAATCACTTACATCAACCTAACAGCCGAACGAGGTGGTAAAATATTTTGGAGAGTAATAGTAAAAGAAGTTTTGCTAGAAATTTATGGCAATACCCTGGCAAACCATTCACCATCGGGTTTGAGAGGCTCAAGACCACCAATGAATTAGCAGTTGTGTATCCTGTTTAAGATTTCTTATTTTAGATTCAAAGGAGAAGAACAATTGGCAACTATGAATTGCTGTTCATATTTTAATTCAATTTTGAGTGAAATGAAATTTTTTATAATTAAAAATGATATTTATTCATTTTAGAAATAAAATCCAATGCTTCTTTACTTTGAAGTACAGGAACATCAATAATTTAATAGAACATATTCTTCGCATAGTAAGTGAAATAAAAACAGACGTTTTTAAAGATAAAATGTTAAAGTTCTTTCAATTAAATGCTAATTTAGTCGAATTTCAGTGATTTTTATTTTTTTTATTAAATTATTGTTAAAATACATAAGATGAACATCTTAAAAGGGTACATACATCTTTATACATTTCAGAAAGGGAAACAGTTCTGAACTATGAATTGTTATTTATGTTTTCCTTAGTTCTCGAGGAAAATGAGGTTTTGAATCGTTAAATATTATATTTCCTCAAATTTAGGTATGAACCAACATTTTTCTTTACATTGAAGTTCAGGAACCTTAATAATCTCATGCAACATATTCTTATCATAGTCAATCAACTACAAACAGACATTTAGAAAAATAATAAGTTAAATTTCGTCAAAAAATTCCGTTCTAGTTCATTTTTGTTGATTTTTTCTATGTTTTTGGAAAAATTTATTGAATCGTTACGAAGAAAAATGAGATTTTTAACAGCTAAACATGAAAAAATATTTTTCTCCAAAAATTTCCATACAATTTTTTTCTTCATTGGCTTAAGGTAACCGAGGGCATCCCTGGAACATGTACGAAAGAAAAACAGGATGTACATGTACTTTTGGGTTGCACTTAATTGAGACTAACCGTGTTCAATAAGAACGTGTAAAAATTACAGATTACTTATAAATTACCAATTTTTATGTAAAATTATTGATTTGTGTAATATTTTCTTGCATATAAAAGTGATGACTTATTGAAAAGATGTGAAAATAAGGTTTCATTTTTTATATAAATTATTATTTTATATTGTAAATAACTCCTGTATAGGTCCTTTTTAAATATATTTAAGTCCTGCCATTGCAGGGTCAAAACAGGACTAAAATTTCGATTCGGGCAGGACCTGGCAGGACCATAATAGGTTCTCGCCATTAGTCCTGTTTTATACCTAAAAGTGCTGAAAGCGGAAATATTCAGCATTTAGAAGGACCAAACTAGGGCCTTAATCGCTTACAAATAAGCCCTGTATAGATCCTGCTTACACAAACTTAAGTCCTAAAATAGCAGGCTCAAAATAGGACCAAAATTTTGACTCGGGAAGCCTGTTTTTGGTGAAGCTTTTAAACGATTATACGTTACTTTAACATCCTTGGACAAAAAACAGCAGCTTAAAGAACCTTATAGAAATTCAATTTGTGGCGAATACCAGTAAGAGTGTTTATTTTGTTTTAAAGGATGACGCATTTCAACACAGATATGTGTCCTTTTTAAATTGTTTTTCTTTTTTTTTTAATGAAAAATTATTATTTGAAAGGATACAGATCTGTGCGGAAACGCTTAATCATTTAACAACAAAATAAACGCTCTCACTGGTATTATCTACTGATTGAATATCTGTTCATTCAACCAGTGTAAAACAAAAATAATTTTGTAATTATTTTTTGGAATTTTGTTTCCACATCAACCAGTAAATAAACAATCTAGTCCCACAACGAAAGTGAGAGTCGTTTTTGATCTAACATCAAAAACTTCAAAAGGGGAATTAATAAGCTTTTCCCACTACTTATTCGATTCAGATGACATGCTGAAAAGATCTCAAAACTCGAAACTTAAAGTTGCAAAATGCTTTCTTAAGTTCTTGAAACGACAATTTTTCACTGAGACACAACATTCTGAAAATCACTAAAAATTCGAAAAATTTTCTGGACCATTTATTTTTTTCCATTAGTGTATGATAATATATAGATTTTAAATGTGAATCATGAATCGAATATAACAGATATAAAATTTTTATTATACATGAGATACAATACTTTAACAAATAATTCAAATCCTATAAACAATTTTATCTGCTAAATTAGGCTGTTAATATTCGAAACTGTTTATCATTTACCTGTGTCTATTCGTCCCAAAAAAATAAGGGAGTTGGAACAGGGGATCGAAAATTCGGGACGACTAAACAAACTTATGAAAAATATTTGGCTACTTGTCCCAAATTTCGGGAGGATGAGGCACTCCCTTATTATTTCAAGAATTTCAAAAAATCAAAAAAGAAAAATATATATTGCCTAATACCTATTTTGCTGCATTCTCTTAGTTTATAATTAAGAAAATAGATTTAGATTAAAGTAATATGTATATGAAATTAAATATTTTTTAGATTGAAAATAAAGAAATGAAGGAGGGAAAAGTCGGCTATGGTGAAACATAATGAGGCGAAACGTTAAAATTTGATTTAACCTTTAAAGTGTAATGTGGGTGTCTCACACCCCAAGCAATTTCCAATCTCTTATAAACCATACTTAATTCGAAAAAAATTGAGTGAGTGTCACCATCTACGTTTAATTGGAGACACTAATGGTAAGTAAAGTCATTTAGCATACTGCGTCAACAGTGGGTCTGCCAGCAGCAGCTGCTGAAAGTGGAGGTTCAAAAAACGTGGGGTCTGTAACACCCAGTGTGCACTCAGTGAGTGAGAAAGTAATTTTGTAGCAAATTTTTTTTGGAAACTTTATTGGTTTTTGTTTACTTTCTAGTGTAATTATATCATATGAAGTGAAATAATTTTTTCTTTTTGATTATTTCATATTTTTTTTCTTTGTAGATGGCTTATTACTTACGGCGGCGCGTCATGCGAGAGCATACTGTGGTTGTGTTGAATAAAATATAATTGTTAAAATACAGTTATATTCGTCTCTTTTTTAAATTTCTTGTATTTTTATAGTATTAAATGTCAAAATCCCTCAATTTTTATAATAATAAATCAATTTAGAAGCAAAAAATCTGAGCCATCAATTTATCATAAAATTGACTTTTCAACTGTGCAAATAAATACTTTTTTGAAAGCACCCATGTTACAATATTTTTCTTTATGAAAGTACAGTAATAAATTTTCAGGTGAAAATAATAAAAATTGAGTGAGTTGTAGATTTTTAATTAAAAACCAAATTTTTCACCTTTTTTCAATAATTTTTTTAACTAACTTAGAATAAATAAATGGCTATAAAATCAACTGTTACTTATAAAAGATACCTTAAACTATATCGGGTAATTTTATTGTAAATAAATATTCAATAGGGGTTAAAAAATACATTAATTAATACACTGGGGTCTTAAACACCCACGATGTGCTTTGCTGTGATTTTGACCATGTATGCGCTTTGAGGGTTAAAATAACTTAGAGCCGACAATTCTTAATCGATTCTGAAATTTTGTATTAAAAAAAATTGAATAAATCATTTTTATTGCACTTTTGTATTAACAAATAAGGTAAAAATGGCAATTTTCACAATTTTATTTTACACAAAATTTATTTATGAAATCTTTTAAATAATTTTAATAATGTTTTGAAGAAATTGTGTAAACAGATATTCAGTTTTGAACAGTGCATATGTTGATAAAATTTGTTTGAAACAATAACGGATGTGTTGTGGCTGAATATTTAATATTTTATGTAACTCCGTGTATAAC
>NC_046663.1:18923165-18931536 GCF_010883055.1 Belonocnema kinseyi
AATTGAATATAAAAAGTAGCCTTTATATTTCACGAATTATCTTCTTATCTGTGGGTTCTGGAAAAATGAAAAAAATGGACATTTTTCACTTTATTTGGCAAACCAAAAGTAATATTAAATTGACTAATTAATTATTTACATCAATTAGATGGGAAAACACTGTTCCCACAAAATTTTATTCTGCACAAAATATATTGTACACAAGTATACTGATCATATTTTTTCTAAATAAAATTTTGTCTACAAAAAATGTTTCGTGCATAGAATTTAATACTATTATATGTTCCCTACGCAACATTTTTTCTACGCCGAATATTTCCTTCACAGAATTTAATAGTGTTTAATAGTTTTATTTTTCCTACACAATAATATTTTCTACACAAAATATTTCCTACACAGAATTTAATACTGTTATATTTTTCCTACACAAAATTTTGTCTACGCAGAATATTTTCTACACAGAATTTAATATTGTTTAATAGTTTTACTTTTTTCCTGAACAAAATATTTCCTACTCAGAATTTAATATTGTTATATTTTTCCTACGAATAACTTCTTCTCCATTAAATGTTTTCCACATAGAATTTAATACTGTTATTTATTTTTCCTACACTAAATTTTTTCTACACAGAATATTCCCCACCCAGAATATTTCCTACACAGAATTTAATATTGTTTAATAGATTGATTTTTTCCCACACAAAATATTTCCTACACAGAATTTCATACTGTTATATTTTTTCTACGCAAAATGTTTCCTACATAGAATTTAATACTGTTATATATTTTTCCTACACTAAATTTTTTCCACACAGAATATTTCCTACATAGAATTTAATATTGTTTAAGAGATTAATTTTTTCCTACACAAAATATTATCGACATAAAATATTTCCTACAGAGAATTTAATATTGTCATATTTTTCCAACACAAAACTTGTTCTACACAAAATGTTTCCTATACAGAGTTTAATACTGTTATATTTTTCCTACACATAATTATTTCTACAGAGAAGATTTACTGCACAAAATATGTATATACTACATAGAATCAAATATTAATATTTTATTATCAAGATAGTCTTTAAACATAATTATTGCATCTTGTGTAGGATCTACTTTTTGTAAAGAATATTTTATGTACTGTTTTAAATTTTATTTAGAGACTATCTTGAGAATTAAATATTACTATTTAGTTATGTGTAGAATATAAATATCTTGTGTAGAAAATATTTTGTAAAGGAAAAAAATAAAAGTTTTAAACAGCATTAAATTCTATGTTGGAAACACTTTCTGTAGAAAAAGTTTTGTGTATGGAAAATTAAACAGTATTCTGTGAAGGAAATATTTTGTGTAGAAAAATTTTTGTATAGGAAAAATATAACAGTATTAAATTCTGTGTAGAAAACATTTTATTCAAGAAAAAGGTTTGGTTAGGAAAAATATAATCGGTATATCTGTGTACAATATATTTTGCTTGGAAAAAAATTGTGTAGGAACAGGTGTTATATTTTTCTTACACAGAATTTAATACTATTATATTTTTCCTACAGAAAATTTTTCTACACAGAAGATTTTTTAAACAGAATTGAATATTGTTTAATTCTTTTATTTTTACTTACACAAAATATTTTCCACGCAGAATATGTGTATTCTACACAGAATTAAATAGTAATATTTTATTATTAAGATAGTCTCTAAACATTCTACACAAAAATGTAATGTCTAATATTTTTCCTGCATAAAATATATTATGCATAACATATTTAAAGCAGTGCATAAAATATTTTTTACAAAAAGTAGATCCTACACACGATGAAATGATTATAGTTTAAATTTAAATCTTGTTGCTTCTACATTGAAAATATTCTGAGTCAAGATAAACAGGCATATTCTACGCACAATTCTGTGTAGGAAAAATATAACAGTATTAAATTCTGGGTAGGAAATGTTTTGAGTAGAAAATATTTTGTGTAGGAAAAAAATAAAACTATTAAACAATATTCAATTCTGTGTAGGAAATATTCTGTCTAGAAAAAATTTTGTGTAGAAAAAATATAACAGTATTAAATTCTGTGCGGGAAATATTTTGTGCAGAAAAAGTTTTGTATAGGAAAAATAAAACTATTAAACACTATTAAATTCTGTGTAGGAAATATTCGGCGTAAAAAAATTTTGTGTAGGAAAAATATAGCAGTATTAAATTCTATACAGGAAACATTTTTTGTAGACAAAATTTTGTTTAGGAAAAATATGATCAGTATACTTGTGTACAATATATTTTGTGCAGAAAAAAATTGTGAAGGAACAGGTGTAACCCTATTTTTAGAATATCTTATTATTGAAATATAACTATTTATTTTTGTGTAGGAAATATTCTGTTTAGGAAAAATTTCGTCTAGAAAATATTTAGTGTAGGCAAAAAATAAAATGATCAAACAATATTTAATCGTGTGTAGAACAAATTTGGCGTAGGAAAAATATAACGGTATTAAATTCTGCGTAGGAAAAATCGAAAATCAACAGTTTTTTAAGACATTTTTCAAATATTTAAACAATTAATTATCATTAACTTGCACCTCTTAATAAAAGAGACGGAGAAAATTCTAGTTTCTTTTTATTTCATATATTATTTTTATTATTGTTCAGTAATATCTTATTTCAGAACTTATAGCTCTTAAAAAATAATTGTTTTTAAACAATTTTTGGTGGTTACGTTATTAATATTTATTGTTTTAAAATCAGTTTAATTGACAAAACAAAAAACTGTTTAATAAGCGAAATATATAGAGCAATAGATTTAAAAAATCATACTAGAATTTTCTCCATCTTTCCTATTAAAGAAGCAGTATTATTAATTGTTTAAATCATTGCAAATTGTCTTTGATAAAAAATATCACTCTCTACATTCGTTATCGCATACATCAGTTTCAGAAAATAGTAACCTTTTATGATTCACGGGATAATAATAGCATGAATAATTACGAAATTTATTAAACAAGAAAAAAACCATCTTTTGCATGAATTTTACATAATTCACCCTGGTGCAAAATTTTTTTACAAAAAAGTACAAAACCCGAAATCATTTTTACAGGAATGTACAAATAAATAGAATGAATTACAACCGTAATTACTGGAGAGTAGAAATTTTTTCTATTATTCTGCTGAATTTTATACTTTTTGATATTTCATTCTATTTTGTTGCGTATTATTGTAATTTAAATTTCTTACAAGAATTTGCAAAAAAAAGTATAACCAAAAACATTTACAAATATTTGGAATATTGCAATGAGATAATTTTAAATTGATATGTGGACATGACTTATTTCTATAGGATATATTCTGCGTCGAAAATATCTTATGTAGAAAAAATATGTTATTTAACAATAATTAACTCGGCGGGAAATATTTTGCGTAGCAAAATAATAAAATTATTGAA
Source organism: Belonocnema kinseyi (assembly GCF_010883055.1). Taxonomy (NCBI): domain Eukaryota; kingdom Metazoa; phylum Arthropoda; class Insecta; order Hymenoptera; family Cynipidae; genus Belonocnema; species Belonocnema kinseyi. The sequence goes on from NC_046663.1 coordinate 18,926,605, forward strand.
GAGTTTTAGGTTCTGTGTAGGAAATATTTGGTGTCGGGAAAATATGATCAGTCTACGTTGTGTACAATATATTTTGTGTTAAAGAAATTTGTGTAGGAACGAATGTCACCCGTTCTTATACAACATTTTAGTGACAAATGTCATACAAGTACCTAAAGTAGAAATCAGAAAATTAAATATGACCTAGGGCACCACAAAGTTTGGACCCGGCACTGGTCGTTTCTCACAAGCGCTCTGGTGTCTGCTTTTCAGTACAAAGTTTTTTCCGTGAACACATTGGAGGACAAAAAGAGAGCCTTAATCGAATGTAAATGAAACCCTTTACATGTCTTCATAAGGACTTTTTTAAATTTATAAGTGTAAGTGTTTTAAGTGTGCAAAAAAAGTGGCTACAAAGTTTCACTACCGATTAAAATAGATATATTTTTGATATATTTTAAATAGAAAAATAAGTATAAACATTTAGCAAATGAAAGTAAACAACTTAGGAATGTAGATTTATCTTTATTAATTAATTAATTATATAATTAATAATTGAAAACTACTGCGCGCATTCAGAATAGGCGTAGTAGCTTTATCTGTTTTATTAATGATTCTCTGTATTATCCGAGCATAGACCTTGGTTAATGCGAAGTGCTCGGATGAGTTCTGTTGCCTCGGATAACGCGGAGCCTCGGATAATCCAAGGCCGGATAATCGAGGTTCTAATGTAATGCAAGGCGAAAGTGTTACAGAAATATTTGATAAATAAAAATAATTTTTTATAGTTCTATGTAAAAGATAATAAATCTTTCAGATATTTTAAATCTTTTGAACTAAAAATAATTTGTGAAAATCGTAAAATTTACTGATTTTATGCGACAATCCCAGTGAATTTCTATTAACCACAACAAATTATTATTCATGTGCAATTAACTTAGTCATATAATTATTTGTGTAATTTTTAAATACCCGAAAAGAAAAAAAGTCTCAATTTTATAATATTTTATATTATATAATGTAATATATATATATATAATAATATTTTTTTATTTGACAATTTAAATTAATTTCAGATTTTCAAGCTTTTTAATAAACAGATTATATGTATTCATTATTAAATTTACCATTATTTTTTAATATTATCATATGTTATTTCAATTTCAAAAAATGAACCTTGTTAAGAATGATTTTTTAAATCAAGAACAATATGCTAATGTTAATTATAACATTAGCATACAATAGAATCTTTTAAGGAATAAAATAAGCACTACAGTATTAGGATTCAATATTAAATAATAGTTGCAACTTTCACCTAAAGTAAGATAGAAAAACATTTTTCCTAAGAATGATTGTTACATAAACAATGCAAATTGTAAAATATTTATTTAAAAAGTTCACCTCGATGATTTTTAATTGTTTTAAATTAATTTTTAAAGATTTAAAAACATTTCAAAAGATTTTCAAAATAGTTTTAAAAAATCTGCAAGATTTTAAGGGCACTTTTTCATTTTTAAAGAATAAAAGAATAATTTTGAAAGATATGCAGAAGTTGTGTAAAAAATTTGATAAAATAAATAAAAGTTTGAAAATATTTAAAGAAATGTAAAACCAAATATAGATTCTTAAAGATTCCAAAATAAAATTTTGAAACTTCTTAATGTATTTAAAAATAATAAAGATAATAAAAAAGTGTCTTAAGATTCCGGAGAAACTTTTATATTTTTTTATGAATTTAGAAATATCTAACTCTAAGAGAATATTTAAAAATATTTTAAAAGATTCACGAAATTGCAAAAAAAGTTAGGAGATTTTAAAACAATTTTTTCGATTTTGCACAATTTTCACAAAATTGAAAAAAATCTAATAAATTTAAAAGAAATTTAAAATGTTTGAACTGATTTCATAAACTTTTTTATTTTTTGTAGGCTTTTTAACATTTGGGAAAAAGTCGAAACTTGTAATGGATATTTAAACGTAGCAAGAAAATGAAATACATTTCTTGAGATTCGTGGAAAAATTTTGTATTATTTTTTAATTTGGAATTAATTTTTATAGATTTGAAACAATTTAAGAAGATTTCTAAAAACATCGAAAATAATCTTCAAGATTTCAAGGCAAATTTTTTTATTCTAAAAGATGTTTAAAAAATGTTTGAAAAAATTCGAATAATTTTAGATGATATTTAGAAGTTGTGAAAAAATAAATTGGAATTTAAAATTATATAAAGAAATGTAGATTTTTAAAGATTTCAAAATAAAATTTTTTAACTTTTTAAGGAATTTGAAAGGTATAAAGATAATTAAACAAAATTTTTTTAAATTCCGGGTAAACTTTAAAATATTTTTAATTTAAAACAATTAAATTGTGAGACAATATATAAAAAGATTTTACATGATTCACAACATTTAAAAAAATTTGGAAAATTAAAATTATTTTTTATTTCGTACAATTTTGAAACAATTTCATAAAAGATGTAATTATCTCAAAAGAAATTCAGAAAGTTTAGAAGTTTTAACCAGATTTATTTAATTTCAAAAACTTGAAAACTTCTAATTTTTAAATTTTCAACTTTTTAATTTTCAAAGATGTTAAAAAAATGCTAAGACAAATTATAATAATTTAAGAAGATGTTTCGAAGTTTGAAAAAATTTGAAAAATAATTTAAAATTTTAAAAGGTAAAAAAATGTAGATGTTTGAATATTTGTAAATAAAATTTTTTATTTGAATAATTTTAATGAACTTTGTTCCAATATCGTAAGATTTTTTTTTCTTAAAAATTTGTCCGTTGCTTTTTAATCGCTTGGCTCATTATAAAAGTTACGAGGGCATTGCTCCTTAAATTGCAAAAATTAAAAAAATTACCACGTGCTTGACCCTGTAAAAGTTTGCTCGTGGAAGTAGAACAGGTTCACATTGAACAAATAACGCAATGTATAAATTATGTGACTTTCGATTAATTGAATTTAGGTCAATTTATCATTCTGGGAAAACTATGTAATGCTTTTTGGCTCCCAAAATATTATTTTTTAGCTTTGAGATTTTGGGTTATATATATTTTTTTTTGTATATCGGGCCTTATTTTCTTAATTTAAAACAGTCAAAAGTGATTGAGACCAATTCAATTTTGACTGATTCAAGTAATGAGGATTCGACTACTGAAAAATTAGTCAATTTTATAGACCAATTTTGAACCAAAAATACAATGGTTAAAAAATTTAAATTAAGGACAATAATTTTCAAGATCCAAAATAAATTTTCAACTACAAGTATGAATCTTCAATAAAAAAATATAAAAATTTTAACAAACAAGTTCAATTTTTAATCAAATAGTTTATTTTAAACCAAAAATATGATTCTTTCGGAAAAAAAATCGATTTTCAACTAAAACTTTCAATATTTATATAAACAAAACAATCTTAAAAAAAATTTTCAAAAAAATAATGAAATTCCAAAGAAGTCAGTTTTTAACAAAGTAATTCAACTTGCAACTAAGTATTGAAATTTTCAAATAAAAAAAGAATTGTCCGCAAAGAAAATTAATTTCAAATAATGAGGATTCGACGATTAAAAAATTAGTCAATTTTACAGATCAACTTTGAAGCACAAATGCATTGGCTAAAAAATTTGATTCAAGGACAATAATTTTCAACAATCAAAATAAATTTTCAACTACAATTATGAATTTTCAATAGAAAAAAATAAAATGTTAACAAACAAGTTAAACGGTTAACCAAATAGTTTATTTTAAATCAAAAATGTGATTTTTATTCAGAAAAAAAAGAATTTTCACCCAAAACGTTGAATATCTATATAATTAAAAACAATCGCTTTTAACAAAAAAAAGTGTAATTCCAAAGAAGTGAGTTTTTAATAAAGTAATTCAACTTTCAAATAAGCATTAAAATTTCCAAATAAAAAAAGAATTTTACGTAAAAAAAATTAATTTCCCAGCAAAGATGACGAATTTTTAACAAAATGCAAGAAATTTCAACGAAAAATTTTTATTTTCAACTAAAAATCCGTAATTTTCAACAAAATGGCCATAAATAATTGTTTAAGCAAATTAGTTGAAATTTTAACCAAATGGTAAAATTTCCAATAAAAACAAGAAATGTAATCGTTGATATTTCCACAAACAATAAGAAAATAAAATACTTTTCTTAAGCTTCATAGGAAAATTTTAGATGATTTTCAATTGTTTTAATTTAGTTTTTGAAGATAACAATTTTCCTAAATAGTCAAACGTATCTGCAAGATTTTAAGGCAACTTTTTTATTTCATAAGACTTCAAAAAAATTTATTTACATCTTAACAAAAAAATGAAACGTTTAACTAATTAGTTTATTTTAAATCAAAATGTGATTTTTATTCAGAAAAAAAAAGAATTTTCAACCAAAACGTTGAATATTTATATAACTAAAAACAATCGCTTTTAACGAAAAAAGTGTAATTCCGAAGAAGTGAGTTTTTAACAAAGTAATTCAACTTTTCACTAAGTATTAAAATTAAAAAATGAATTTTTACGTAAAAAAAATTAATTTCCCAGAAAAGATGACGAATTTTTAACAAAATACAAGAACTTTCAACGAAAAAAATTTATTTTTAACTAAAAATTCGTAATTTTCAACAAAATAACCATAAATAATTGTTTAAGCAAATTAGTTAAAATTTTAACCAAATAATAAAATTTTCAATAAAAACAAGAAATGTAATCGTTGATATTTCCACAAACAATAAGAAAATAAAATACTTTTCTTAAGATTCATAGGAAAATTTTAGATGATTTTCAATCGCTTAAATTTAATTTTTGAAGATAACAATTTTTTTAAATAGTCAAACGTATCTGCAAGTTGAGTGGAAGCTTCTAATGTGTCCCCTAAGGGTTTACATTTTTCTTACACCTTCTCTATTCCTTTACACACCCTCCACACACTTACTTGGTGGTGGAA
>NC_046663.1:18931636-18932733 GCF_010883055.1 Belonocnema kinseyi
CCGCATGGGCCACCGAGACTCTTCCAGAGTGCGAGGCGGGAATCGAACCCGCAAGCCGAAGGAGTGGGTCCAAAGCCTACGCTTTAGCTCCCACGACCATCGCCCCACTTATCTGCAAGTTTTTACAGCAACTTTTTTATTTTAAAAGATTTCAAAAAAAATTATTCGTTCATAGAAAATTAATCTTTTAGGTTGAAGTTCAACACTTTTGTTCAAAATTAATTTCGTCAATTGAAAATTTATCTATTTAATTTTTAGGTTAATTTTTTTTTCTACAAAATCTAATCTGCCGTGTTGAAAATATATCTTTTTGGTTACAAATTTATCTTTTTTATTAAAAATTTATCCTTTTTTTGTTAGAAACTCATCGTTTGGATTGAAAATTAAACTATATGGTAAAAAATTAAATTTTTTAGTTGAAGAAAAAAATTTTTGGTTCAAGTCTTTTTTTAAATATAACTACTTTGTTAAAAATTAGTTTTCTTTTCGTTCAAAATAATTTTTTTTTTAAATTAAAATATTTTGTTTGAGACTCTTCTTTTATGGGTCGTGGGATAAATTATTTTTAGAGAAATTCAATATTTTTGGGTTAAAGATCCAACATTATTCAAAATATTTTAAGTATTTCATTTATTATTTTTTTATAAAAATGTATTCTTTGAATTTAAAAATTCGTGTGTTTACATGAAAATTGAACTGTTTTGATTAAAATTGATTTTATTTAGCTAAAAATTAATAAAACGTAATCTCCTTACTTCGAACTTCATTTTTTTTGCTACAAATTCATTTATTTGGGTAAAAATGTAACCATTCAGTTGAAAATGCGTTCTTTTGTGTGTTAAAAATATATTTTTGTAATTGAAAATTTATTTTTGTTGAAAATTTCTGCATTTTGTTAATAATTTGTATTTGCGGTAGAAAGTTAATTTTGTGGGTTAAAGTTAATTTTTGTTAAAAATTCATTTCTGTAATTGAAAAATTAGCTATGCTATTGTTGTGTAATATAGTCACAGCTTCCTCCTTCGATTAGATAAGCAGCCCTATATATTTGAGGGCTTCAGGGCCACTAGTTTAGTTCTAATCTTGACTTTACTCTG
>NC_046663.1:18932833-18936861 GCF_010883055.1 Belonocnema kinseyi
TTGACTTTACTCTGTAACCAACGAAATAAAGGCACGTGATATCTCGTTAGAGATATCACATATTTTTAAAAACTCATTTGAGCCTTTTTCAATATAACAGTTGTGTAGAAAATTAATATCTTTGATAGAAATTTAATCTCCTTGATTGAAAATTTATTGATTATTTTTTGGATAATTTTTTAAATGAAAATTTAAATTTTTTGGTTCAAATATTAAATTCTTTTTATCGAAAATTCGTCTTTTTAGTTGAAAATTGATTTTTGTGGCTAAAAATAAATTAAAATCATTTTTGGTTGAAAATTCATATACGATTTCAATCATAATCTATAATATTTGAGATTTAGAGTAGATATATGAGAAAAAATAAGGTAATTAGAATCTTGTTCATTACTGCTTTTTTTATCAATATATTAAAATCAAGTTTGAAAAAATTTTTTAACATTTATATAAAATTATTTTAATTTTATTTTTTTATGTATAAATTTGTATTTGCATTTTTTCAACACAAAGAGATATATCAAATTTGAAATTTCCTCGAATGAGAAAAACACATGGATGTTTACAAAATGTGTTTATTGAATAAAATTCATCAAAATTGCAACACTCACAAATTTCAGCCAAAAAAACATAAGAATATTATAAACAACCATTTTTAAGAGAAAATTTTGCAACAGTAGTAAAAAATGAGTTTTTACCCCAAAAAGATTAATTTTCTACAAAAACCATTAAATTTTCATGAAAGGAACACGAGTTATAAAGAAAATGAATGAATTTTCAACTAAAAAAATTTTTTTTAACGCATTTTCAACAAGATAGTTAAATTTAAAAAAAAAACATACTTTTTTAAAGAAAATTATGTGTCTTTATAAAAAATTAATTTCAACTAAATAATAATTATAATAAAATAATTGAATTTTAAACCACAAGGATTAATTTCCTACCAAAAAGATATATTTTTAACAAAATATATGAATTTTCAAGCAAAAATTGAGTGGTTAAATTGGACTTCCGTTTCCGGCATGAAAGTGTGAAGTAGTGGGCCTTGCTGATGTCAGTGGATTGTGGAAGAGTGTAGAAAGATGTGGAGGTGAGAGATCTAATTGAGGAATTGTGAGATTGCAAAGGGGAGGTAGATAATTTGGAGGATTGAGACAGATTTGTGTGGAAGTTTGTTTGCAGATTTGTGACAGGGTGGGAAGACTGTGTTGACGGAGTGGTAGTAGTAGGGTTGGGTAGCGACAAAGAAAGGCGAGACAAGTTAAAGACAGCGACGGTAGAGGCAGGGAAGCATAGAAGGCGGGAAAATTTGAATTTGATTAATGGCTAGTGGAGCGAGTATCTCCTCAGAAGAAACAGAGTTAGAGCAGGAAGTGTTCAGTACGCCGAAAGAGATAAAGGAAATGAACGCAAGGGGGAATTATAAAAAAACTATAGAAAAGGAAAGATTAAGAGCAAAAAGCGTAGGGTCAATAGGAGCATTTATCAAAAGGAAGAGAGGGGAGAGGGAAAGCAGTGAAGAGAAGGAAGATATCGGGGCGAGTGTAAAATACCAGAAAATGTAGATCGCCGCCGGAAAAGCAGAGTTTGGTAGGGAAAAGCGATATCAGGGAGGGTGCTGACGGTAGCGGAGATGAAAATGAAATGTCGGTGAAAGAAGAAAGACTAAAGGAAATTAGAGAAGTGATGATAGAGGTAATGGGGATTTATGAAGGAAAGCAGGAGAGAAGGGGAGAGGAATTAAAGAAGGAAATTAGGCGGGAAATGGCTGAAGTTAACAAAGAAATAAAAAAATGGGAAGAAATCCGGGAAAAGTTGGAAAAGAGGATGGAGTCATTGAAGCAAAAACTGGAGAAGCAGGAAAAAGTGAATAATACAAAGGTAGAGGAGATAAGAGGTAGGATGAACAAAACTTGAAAGCTCGAACGGGAATTGCGGTGGGGGCGAGAGTGTGAATAAGGAGATGGAAAGGCTGAGAAACATAGAACAAAGAATAGAGAGGAAAGAGAGGGAAGAAAAAAATTAAACATAGTGATAAAGGGTATAAGATTAGAGGGGAAGGAGCTGAAGGAAGGGGTGGATGAAGTACTAAAAAGGATTAATGCTAAGGTAGAGATAGAGGAAATGCGAAATATAGGTAGGGAAGTGAGAAGAGGGGAGATAATGGTAATGGTGAAACTAAAGAAATGGAAACATAAGAGCGAGGTGATGACAAAGAAGAGGTTATTATATGGTAGTCCGGAGAGAATAGAGGATGATTTGACATGGGTAGAAAGGAAGATGCAGTATAAATTAAGGAAAATAGCGGAAGAGGAAAGAAAAAAGGGGAGGAGATCATGGATTAAGTATGGGTAAATTCAGATAGATGGAGTATGGTGGGATTGGGATAAAGAAAGGGAAGAGATAGTAAGAAATGAGGTGCAGGGAAACTAGAAGAGGAAGGAACGGGAGATAGGAAAATAAGAAATAGTATGATGGAAAAAAGATAGGAACGAAAGTAGGGAAGAATGGAAGATTTGTGACTGGAATATAGCAGGATTAGAGAGAAAGGATAAGGAGTTTATGAGAAATTTGACACAATGGGATGTAGTCATAATGATGGAGACGTGGTTAGATGAAAAGGGATGGGAAAGAGTAAGGGGAAGGTTACCAAGTGTTTACAAATGGCAAGTGCAAAATGCACAGAGGAAGAATAAAAAGGGCAGAGCAATGGGAGGAATAGTGATGGGAGTAAGGAATGAATGTATAACAGGGAAAGATAAGAAAGACAGGAATGAACAAAAATAAGGAGTAATAGTAGAAGAGGCTATGATGGGGGGAGAGAAGTGGAAGGTAGTGGGGATTTATGTGAACGGTGATATGCAGGAAAAAGCAGAGGAGATTAAAGAAATGATTGAAGAAAATAAAGAAGACATTAGGATGTTAATAGGTGATGATTTCAATGCGAGAACAGGAGACAGAGGAGGAAGGGAATGGGGAGAAGAGAGAGGAAGACAATCCAAAGATGAGGTACTAAATGGGGAGGGAAAAAAGTTTTTGAAGAGCTTGGAGGAGTTGGGATGGTATATCTTAAACGGGAATATAGAAGGGGATGAAAAAGGAGAATATACATGCTCAGGAAGTGAAAGGGGAACAATTATTGATTATATGATAGTGGATGATGAGGTAAGAGAGAAGGTTAAGAAACTAGAAGTAGGAGAATATATTGATTCGGATCACTTTCCTTTAATAGTGACATTAGAGGGACAAAAAAGGGAAAGCAATATGAGTAAAAGGAGAGTAAATGTAAAAAGTGTAGGTAAAGGGGATTGTTCAAGGGAAGGAAAAGAACAGTTTAGAGAAAAAATAAGAAATATCAAAATGGGAGAAGGAAATGTGGACGAGGAGATGGAAAAAATGATAGGAGAAATAAAAATAGGATTAAAATGCACAAACGATAATGAAGTTAGTAAAGGGGGGAATAGAAGTGAGTGGGATGAGGACTGCAAAGAGAAAAAAAGGAGGTCAGAAAGGAATTAAGAAAGTGGAGAAATGAAAAAAGTAATAGGGAAGAATATACGAAAAAAAAGTAAGAGTATACTGAGTTGTGTTATCAAAAGAAAGAGGATTAGAATAAAAGGTTTGAGGAAGAGTCGGAGATGGCTAGGACGGAAGAAGAGGTATGGAAGGTAGTAAATAGAGAAAGAAAAAGAGTAAACCAAGATATTGAAATGATACAATGGAAGAAATATTTTTTGGGTTTGCTAGGAGGAGTAGAGAGAAAAGTTGTAAAGGGAGGAAAATATGGTAGAGAAAGAGACGAGGAAGAGGAGATTTCAAGGAAAGAAATAGTTAAAGTTTTAGGAATAATAAAGGATGGACAGGCACCTGGTATAGATGAGATTCCAAATGAAGTATGGAAATATGGAGGGGAGGAGCAAGAGGAATGGGCATGGATAATGTGTAATAGAGTATAGAGAGGAGAGGGGTGGTCAGAGGTATGGAAAGAAGGAGTAGTTATACCAATAGTAAAGAAAGGCAAGGGAGAGGAG
>NC_046663.1:18936871-18977100 GCF_010883055.1 Belonocnema kinseyi
ACTGTATAAAGTATATGTAACTATTTTGTCGGAGAGATTGAAGATAGAAGTTGAAGAAAAAAAGATCGAGTCATCGAATCAGACAGGGTTTAGAAAAGGAATGGGGTAATGGACAACATATATGTTCTGAACTACCTAGTAAATAAGAGAATTAAAAGGGAAAAAGGGATATGATAGCAATGTTCGTGGACTTAAAGGCCCACTTTTATTTAAATTATTAATATCAGACTTGGAAGAAGAAATGAGGAGAAAGGGTTGGGGAAGAGTTCGGATAGGGAAGGAAAAGATATATACACTGTCATACGCAGACGACATAGTGTTGATGGCAGAGGATGAAGAAGGGATGGCGGTATTAATTACAGGATTAGAGAAATACTTATATGGGAAAAAGCTGAATGTAAATGTAGAAAATACAAAAATAATGAGGTTTAGAAAAGAAGAGGGAAGGAAGAAAGAATGTACAGGGAGATGGAAAGGAATAAAGTTAGAAGAAGTCAAAGAGTATAAATATTTGGGATATATCTTGCAGACGAATGGAGATCATACAGCTCATGTAAGAGAAAGGATAAAAAAAGCAGCAGGGGTACTGAAACAGATATGGGGAATAGGAAAACGAAGGTTAAAAAAAATTGGAAAAGGAGAATGTGGTTATTTGATACGCCGGTATGGCCGGTTTTAGGTTATGAAGCAGAGATATGGGGATGGAAAGAAAGGAAATAGATTGAGAGTTTACAAGAAAGGTATATAAGGTGGACACTAGGGGCAGACTGGAGGACGCCAGGATATATGGTGAGAGAAGAAGCGCAAAGGGATAAGTTAAGTATTAGAGAGGGTAAGAGGGCATGGAAATTTGAGAGAAAGCTGAGGGAGGGAAAGGGAGGGGAGTTGGCAAGAAAGTGTTTGATGGAGGTAGAAGAGAGGAGAGGGAGGGCGATCGAATTAACGAGGTGGGAAGAAGAAAGAAGGGAGTTCTTTAATGATAGAGAAATAGAAGATGGGACTAGAGTAAACTATGAAGAATTGGAAAAAAGGGAGAGGGAAAGACAATTAATAGAAATATGGGGGGCGATTGAGGAATCAAAATACAATAAATGGTATAAGATGATAAAAAAGGAAGGGGTGCCAAAGTATTTAGAAAAGGGATGGGGAGAGAGAAGGTGGACCAGAATAGCAAGATTTAGACTGGGAAACGAGGTAAGGGAGGGGATGTATTTGGAAAGAGAAGAGAACAGAATGCAAAAGATACATTTCTCACAAAAATTTATTAGTTAAAAATTGAATTTTTAATTTTAAATAGGAATTTTCAACAAAAAGGATAATTTTTTAACAAAATAGTCACATTTTCAACCAAACAGATGAATTTTCGACCTGGAAGATGAAATTTCTATAAAAAAAATGAATTTTTCAGAAAAAAATGGATTAGTTTAATTTTCAATTAACGAAATGAATTTTCTAACTAAAATTATAGGCTTCCAATCCAAAACAAAAATTTTCTACCAAGAATATAAATTTTCAGTTGAAAAAATAAGTGTTCAGACCAAGAATTGAACATTTAAACCAAAAATAAAAAAGTTAAATTTTAAATGAAAAAAATAATTTTTAACAAAATGAAATTAATTTTATAAAAGAATGAGTTAAATTTTCAACCAAAGAGACTCACTTTTAATAAGAAGCATTAAATTATTATGAAAAAATATCAATTTTCCATACAAAATGAAATAAGTAAATTTTCAATTAAACAAAAGAATTTTGACTAAAATGCTGAATTTCAACCGATAAATTTTCAAAAAAATACATGAATTTTCATCTAAAAATTGAATGGATAAACTTTCAGCTACAAAAATAAAATTTCAACAACAAAAAAAGTATTTTCGACCAAGGAATTGAATATTCAAACAAAAAATAACAAAAGTAAGCTTTCAATGAAAAAATTAATTTTTTAACAAATAAAATAAATTTTCAATGAAATAGTGACATTTGCAACCAAAAAAATTTAATTTCTATACAAAATATCAATATTCGAAAAACAAAGATCATATTGAAATTTTCAATGGCCAGACTAATTTTTAACTGAAAGGAGGATTTTTAGCCCCCCCCCCCAAATATTGGCTTTTCAAAAATAAGTTTTTAACATAAAAAGTTCATTTTCTACTAAAACAACGAATTTTCTACAAAAAACATGTATTTTCAACTGAAAATGATACATTTTCAACCCAAAATTAAATAGTTTAATTTTTAGTTCGAAAAACACAATAATAACAAGAACAACAAAAATACTAATTTTTAACCAAAAAGATTACACTTAAATTAATGAGAATATGTTTCTACCAAAAAATACTACCTAAAAGGGATAAATTTTCAGTAAATAAAAAAAACTAATTTCTAATTTAAAAAAAGAATTTTTAATCAAATATTGGAATTTTTAAAGGAATTTCGATCCTTATAATTAAATTTTTAAGTAAAGAAATAAAATTTTTGACTAAAAAGATCAATTAATCACCAAGAAGATTATTATTCTGCTACAAAGGATGAATGTTTAACGGAACAGAGAAAATTTTTAGTTACAAATTTTTTTTAACAAAATCTTTTTTATATTCATTCTTTTTAGTTGAAAATTAATTTTAAATACGTAAAAGTTGGTATTTCAACCTAAAAATGGCGTATTTCAAACAAAATTTCTTGAATTTTCAACCAGAATAGATTAATTTTCATCCCAGTTTTTTGTTTATTTTAACCTTAAAAGATTCCGTTTCAACCAAAAATAGATGAATTTTTAAATAAAAATAGGAATTTTTATGAAAAAAGTCTAATTTCAAACAAAAAATTTCGTTTTAATTGAATTGTTGAGTTTCAACTCAAGAAAATAAATTTTTCACTAAACATGGAATAATAAAATTTTGATTTTGTATTACTGAAAAATTTAACTTTTTTATTGTTGGATAAAATATTCATTTAATTGGTTGCAAATTTATTTTTCAAACTGAAAAATTTAGAATTTAATTTCTATTTGATAATTAATCTTTTTGGGGTGAAAATGAATGTCGTTTGATGAAAATTTGTATTTCTTCGTTGAAAATTAATATTTGGGGTTGAAAGTTCATCATTTTAGTTAAAAATTAATTTCAAAAATTAAAAATTAAACTATTTCATTTTTTTTAAGAAAGTTAAAAATTTGTTTTAAAACAAAATCGTTACATTTTGAACAAAACAAAAGTGTTTTCAAATAAAATGATGAATCATCAGCCAAAAAAGATGAGCTATAAACGAAAAATGTAATATTTGATATTTTAATCCAAAGAGAAGAGTTTTAACAAAATTAAATAACCTGATATTATTTTTTTGTCTGCTGGCCCAAAATCAACAATTTTTGAAAAAAAAATTGTAGAAAAATGACTTCAACAAAATTTTTTATTTCTCGACAAAAATAGATTAATTTCCAGCCCGAAATGGCGAAATTTTAGTGAAACAGTTGAATTTTCAACAACAAAAAAATTGTTTAATAAAATTGTTGATTTTTCAACACAAATAATGAAATTAATTTCAACTTAAGTTTATCCCAAATGCCTTGACTCTGTCAAATTTTTTCTGATATTCTCTGACTTTTCCAAACCAGTTTTAAATTCCCTGACTTTCACTCACTTTCTGGAATTCCCTGACCTGTAGCAACCCTGAAAAATTTCAACGAACCAGGGTTTGTTTTTTGTCAAATGTTCATGGAGGATTGTACTTTAATGTAATACTGCACAATTAAAAAAAAATTTAATAATAGAAGAATTAATTAAAATAAATTTCATATGATTGAATTTTAAATGGTTGATGAAATTTCTTTATTTTTTAAATTGTTATAAGCAAATGAATGAATGTAAATAATCTGCTGTACTTTAGGAAATAGAATGCATTACTCACATAGGTATTGTTATGAAAATTTATGAAAATAATATTTACTTTCAAACTTGCATCAGACAAAAATAAAATTTCATACAATAAACAAATTTGATAAACAAATGCACTTATTTGGAATTTCTATCCATATAACTTTTTTTTTATTTATTCTAATTTTTTAAAAATTTATTTTTATCTGAAGAATACAATTTTTAAACAATGGATTGCTATTCAATAGAATTTCTTACTGTTATTAACAATTTCTATAAACAAATTTAATTGCTTGGTATTTTTATGCACAGAAAACTTTTCTTTTCTACAGAAGCATTTTTTTCATGTGAAGAATAGAACGTGTGATTTATTGATTCCCATGTAACAATATTTATCATTGTTATAAACAATTTCTACACACAAATTAACTTATTAAACCGTTACTGCCATTGTTTATACTATTATGAAAATTTATTTCATGGCAGTACTTAAGCATCACTACCGCAAAGTTTAATAATTAAATTTGTTATTAAAATTGTTTATAAAAATAACAAATGTTGTTGGATGGGAATCAATTATCCACATTTTCTTTTTTTTATATAATAAAAAAGATCCTACAATATAAAAAAATTTCTATCATGCAATTAACAAATTTATACAAATTTCTTCCATGCCAACTAGATAAATTTGTTTATAAAAATTATTTATAACAATAAAAAATATAGCCGGATAGTAGTCTATTATGTACAAATTCAGTTTTTCAGATGAAAAAAGTAATTTCACAGAAAAAAAGAATTTGCAAACCATAGAAATATGGAACAAGTGAAAATGTTTATAGAAATTGTTTATAATAAATAAATCAGTACTTAGATAACAGTCTACGGTGTCAAAACTTTATTACTTATATGAAAAGAAATGATTTCTCTGCAAATAATAATTTTGTATAAGTAAAAATGCAAAATTGATAAATTTGTTTATAAACATTTGTTATAACAATGCCAAATATTGTTGGATGTATTTTGTGCAGAAATTTTATTCTAAAAAGTGGGAAAAAAACAATTCAACAGAGAATACAAATTTTCTATGCACAGAAACGCGAAAAAAATCAATTTATTTATAAAATATTTATTAACTTGTTTTTAACCATTAAATTTTTTTAAAACTAAAGCTTATTAAAATCTGAAGAATCTTGCAGAGCCAATTTTTGAAAATAATAAAATAAAATTTTTTATTCTATTTGCAAAATGCAAAAAAAAACCATTATTTGTCATACAATTTTTTAGACAATCAGTGAATTTACTATAGCTGAACATATTTAAAAAACGTGGATGAAGTTTCTTCACTTTCTTAATTGTTATAAACAAATTGATAAACGAGATTGATTTTTGTTGTATTTTGAAGCCTGAAACCATTATTTCTGTCTCGAACATCTTGTGGATTTATGTAAAATTAATATCTTATCATAGATGCTCTCTGAAATACTACATCTTTAAGGTTGTAAACAATTATTATGAACAAATTGATTAAATAAGCGCTTTTGGAAATAGGAAAAATCGTTTTTTTTAGCACAATCTTTTATTTCACCCTCAAAAATATTATTCTGATGATGTATTGACAGTTAATTACAATTTAAATTGTCACAAACAATTCTTATAAACAAATTTATGAAATAGGCTCTACTAGCTACAGGAAATGCAATTTTTATCTAAATAATTTATTTTATCTTCAAGAATACTATTTTAAGGGAAAGGTTTGAGACTCAAAAACATTTTTTATTTTTGCAAACAATTCTAATAAACAAACTCATTAAATTTGCGTTTTTAGGTACAGAAAATACGTTTTTTAAGCAGAATTATTTATTTCACCCCCAATAATATTATTTTAGTGGGATTTATTCACACTTAACACCATTTATAATTGTTATAAACAATTTTTATAAAAAATTCATTAAATAAGTTCTTCTAGATACAGAAAGTGCATTTTTCAGATTAATTGTTTTTTTCTCCAAGAATAATATTTCTAGGAAATTTATTGACACTGAACAACATTTTTTATTGTTATAAACAATTCTTATAAACATATTCATTATATAGGCGCTTCTAGATGAAGAAAAGGAGTTTTTTGATTGGGATCGTTTGTTTTACCCTCAAGAATATTATTTTAGTTAGATGTATTGACATTTATCAACATTTTTAATTGTTATGAAAAATTATTATAAACAAATTCATTAAACATGCGTTATCACATACAGCAGAGGCGCTTTTTGGCAAGGTCGTTGATTTTACTCTCAAAAATATTATTTTAGTCAGATCTATTGATACTTAACAACATTCTTAATTGTTATAAATAATTGTTATAAACAAACTCGTTAAGCATACCATATTACATACAGCAAAGGCGTTTTTTAGCGGGATCGTTTATTTTATCCTCAAGAATATTATTTTAGTTAGATGTGTTGACACTTATCAACATTTTAAATTGTTATAAACAATTCTTATCAACAAATTCATTAAATAGGCGCTTCTAGATACAGAAAAGGATGTTTTAAATAGTATCGTTTATTGCACCCTCAAAAATATTATTTTATTATAATGTGTTGACACTTAACACCATTTTTCATTGTTATGCACAATTATTATAAACAAATTCATTATATAGGCGCTATTACATACAGAAGAGGCGCTTTTTCGCCAAATCGTTGATTTTATCCTCAAGAATATTATTTTAGTAGGGTGGGTTGCCATTCGACAATATTTTCAATTTTTATAAACAATTATCATAAACAAATTCATGAAGTATTGTGTCCAGATGATTAAAATGCATTTTTCAAATTAATCATTTATTTAATCCTCAATAATAATTTTTCATAGAAATATATTGACACTCAAGAATATTTTTCATTGTTTATAACAATTCTGATAAACAATTTCATTAAATAGTCGATATTACATATAGAAAAGGCATTTTTTAAAAAGTGGAATTGTTGATTTTCCTCTTTTGAATATCATTTTAGTTGGATGTATTGACCCTTGACAGCATTCTTAGTTGTTATAAACAATTATTATAAACAAATTCATTGAATAGGCGCTTCTAGATACCAAAGAGGCATTTTCAACTGGGTCTATTATTTTACACTTAAGAATATTATTTCAGTTACATGAATTGGACATTAATAACATTTTGAATTTTCATAAACAATTCTTATAAACAAATTCTTGAAATAGGCGTTATTATATACAGTAAAGACGTATTTTAGTGGGATAGTTTGTTTTACCCTCGAAAATAATATTTTAAGGAGATAACTTGACAATCAAGAATAACTTTCATTGTTATAAACAATTTTGATAAACAAATGTATTAGATAGGCGCTATTATATACAGAAAACGCGTTTTCTTGGAAGAATCGTTTATTTTGCCCTTGAAAATATTATTTTAGTGAGATGTATTGACACTTTAAAACATTTATAATTGTTATAAATAACTTGTATAAACAAATTAATTATTAAGCAGGCGCTTCTCTATGCAAAAATGCATTTTTCAAACAGAATCGTTTACTTTATTTTTAAGAATAATATCTTATTGGGATATATTGACGCTCAAGAACAATATTTTTTGTTATAATCATTTTTCATAAACAAATATTAAATAGGTGCTATTAGATATAGAAAAGGTATTTTTAGCGGATTCGTTCATTTTTCCGTCAAAAATATTATTTCAGTGCGACTTATTAACACTCATCAACATTTTAATTTGTTATAAACAATTATCATAAACAAGTTTATTAAATTGGCGCTCCTAGATATAGCAAATGTATTTTTTCTAACAGAATCGTTTATTTTATCCTCAAAAATAATATTCTGACAGGATATATTCTGACGAAAAAAATAATTTTTGAATTTTATAAACAATTCTGTTAAACAAATTTATTACAAAGGCATTATTAGATACAAAAGAAGCGTTTTTTGCAGAATGGGTAATTTCATTCCCCAAAATAATCTTTTAAGGGAATCTATTGACAGTTTAGAGCATTCTTTATTTTTATAAACAAAACTAATACAGAAATTTAATAAATAGGCACTATTAGATAAAGAAAAGGCGTTTTTGTAGCGGAATCGCTTATTTTACTTTCAATAATATTATTTTAGCGGAATGGATTGATAGTTAACAACATTTCAAACTTTTATAAACAATTATTATAAACAAATTCTGTAAATAGGCTCTACCACACACAGAGTTTTTTAAAACAGAATTATTTATTTTATGCGCAAAAATAATATTGAAAGAGGATACTATAATACTCAAGAAAATTTTTCATTGTTAGAAACGATCTCTGATAAACAAATTAATTGAATAGGTACTATTGGATAGAGAAAAGTTATTTTCTCTATAGATTTGTTCTGAAATTTACTACATTGAGAAATTTCAAAATTTAACAAACATGTTGACTATTTTTTAATAATCAGAGTTTCCAATTTCAAAAAATTCAAATTGCTCACATTTGAAAATTTTAAATTCTAGCTTTTTTAAATTGAAAAAAAGAAGATTTTAAATTTTTAAAAAATTCTGCCCTCATTTTCGAAATTAAGTTGACACCAGAGATGCCTATGTTTGACTCTTAATTTCAAAAAGTTAAAAGTAAAGTAAATTTTTTCTGAAAAAGCAATAGCCAATGAACATTGAAAATGTATGAGACTTCATGTCCTTGCATCCCATGCGATCCGCCGATCACGTTTTATTCACGGACTTTCAGAAATGTGGAAATAAGAATGCAGTTTCTAGACCGAGTTTGGTACTATACCAAGTGAAGGTATCTCGAAACATTTCTAAAAAATACCCTTAGGGCCGATTCAGTGAACAAGGTCTTCGGAACCGGCAAACGAAGGTCGAAATTGAAGGCCCTTTTTAACTTTTATTTTTAATTTTGTTTGAGAAATAAGAAATAAATAATAATAATAATAATAATAATAACATTTGATTTTATTCGTGGATGATTGTCAGAAAGTTGAAATTTTTAGTCAATTAGATTTAAAAAAGGCGCGATTCAAAAACTATATGATACTATGTTAAAAAAATTTTGAAAGCAGATAAATTTTATATACAAAAAGGAAAACCTTCGACAAAAAAGAATTTTTAATCCAAAACGACAAAGTTTGTCACCCAAAAAGGCAAATATTAGACAGAAAAGTATTTTTTTCAACAAAATCGTTGATTTTTCAACCAAAAACTTTTTTACAAAAAAGTATGAATTTTGAACAAAAAAGGGCAAATATTTTTTTCCAAAAATATAAATTTTCGACAAAATAGTATGTTCTTCTAAACAAAACTGTTAAGTTTTGAAAATTGATTATTTTTCATCCAAGGAAGGCTAAACAATTTTTTATCAAAGAAGGTAAACTTTTAATAAAACAGAACGCATTTTTAACAAAAGAAGTACGTTTTTCCAAAGAAATAGTTTTATTTTCAACAAAGGAAGAGGAATCTTTACATAAAAAAGTATAAATTTTATATCCAGAAAGACAAATTTTTGACCAAAAAGTATGTTTTAACAAAATAGTTGAATTTTCTACCAAGAATAATAAAGTTTCGATCAAAAATTTTTCTCACTACAAATGATGAATTTTTTATCCAAACGAACAAATTTCACATCCAAAATCTTTCGTCCAAAAAGTATGTTTTTCAACAAAATAGTTTTTTTTAAATAGTTGAATTTTCAACCAAACACTTATTTGTCAAAAAAGGAATTATTTTCTATGCAAAAAGACAAATTTTTTACAACAAAATATGTACTAACCAAATTGTTCAATTTTCAACCAAGGTAGTTGAATTTTTTACCAACAACTTTTCTACCAGAAAAGATGAATTTTCAACCAAAACCTTTTCTATCAAAAAAGTTAAACTTTTAATAAAACAGAACAAATTTTTGACAAAACAAGTACGTTTTTCTAAAGAAATAGTTTAATTTTCAACGAAGGAAGAGGAATGTAAATTAAAAAAGTATAAATTTTCTATCCAGAAAGACAAATTTTTGACAAAAAAGTATATTCTTTTAACAAACTAGTTAAGTTTTTAAAATAGTTGAATTTTCAACCAAAAGAGATAAATTTTCTACAAAAAAGTTTTTTACTAAAAGTGATGAATTTTTTATCTAAACGAACAAATTTTCTATCCAAAAAATTTTCGACTAAAAAGTATGTTTTTCCATCAAAATAGTTTATTTTTTAAATAGTTGAATTTTCCACCAAAAAAATTATATTTTTAATAAAAAATTATAAATTTTCTACCCAGAATGATAAATTTTCGATAAAAAAGTATGTTCTTTTAACAAAATAGTTGAGTTTTCAACCAAGAAAGATGAATTTTCAACCTAAAAATTTTTTACCAAAAAATGTAAACTTTTAATAAACCAGGACAAAATTTCGACAAAAGAAGTACATTTCACAACGAAATAGTTTAATTTTTAACTAAGAAGAAAGAATTTTAAATAAAAGAGTATACATTTTCTATCTAGGAATATAAATTGTTGACAAAAAAGTATGTTATTTTAACAAAATTGTTGAGTTTCTAAAATAGTTGAATTTTCAACCAAGAGAGATAAATTTTCTATCAACAAGTTTTTTACTTAAAATGATGAATTTTTATCCAAACGAACAAATTTTTTATCCAAAAAATTTTCGACCAAAAGTATGTTTTTTCAACAAAATAATTGATTTTTTAAAATATTTGAATTTTCCACCAGAAACTAATCTGCACAAAAAGGAAAAATTTTCTATCCAAAAAGACAAATTTTTTTACAACAAAATATGTCCTTCTAACAAAATAGTTAAATTTTTAACCAAGGAAGATGAATGTTCAACCGGAAAAGATGAATTTCAAATAAAAAATTATTTATCAAAGAAGGTAAACTTTTAATAAAACAGAACAAATTTTCGACAAAAGAAGTACGTTTTCCAATGAAATAGTTTAATTTATTTTAATCAAGAAAGAGGAATTTTTAATAAAAAAGTATAAATTTTCTATCCAAAAAAGAAAAATTTTTGACAAAAAGGATATTCTTTTGACAAAATAGTTGAATTTTCAAACAAGAATGATAAATTTTCTATCAAAATGTTTTTTCTACTAAAAATGATGAATTTTTTATCCAAACAAACAAATTTTCTATCCAAAAAAACTTTCGACCAATAGGTATGTTTTTCCAACAAAATAGTTGATTTTTTTAAGCTGTGGAATTTTTGAACAAAAACTTATTTGCCAAAAAAGGAATAATTTTCTATGCAAAAAGACAAATTTTTTACAAGAAAATATGTCCTTACCAAATTGTTAAATTTTCAACCAAGGAAGATGAATTTTCTACGAAAAAAGATGAATTTTCAAGTCAAACATTTTTTATCAAAAACTGTAAACTTTTAATAAATCAGGACAAAATTTCGACAAAATGTACGTTTTTCCAACAAATTAGTTGAATTTAAAAAAAAAATTAATTTTCATGAATGTTCGTTTTCCAAGAACAACTTTTCTACAATAAAAATGAATTTTTAATATGAAATGGCAAATTTTCCATCCGAGAAGACAAATTTTCAAAAAAGTATATTTTTTCAACATAAAAGTAGAAATTTTAACCAATGGATTGATTTCTAAACTAATTATTTGCATTTTTAACCCCAAAATTAAATTTCTGACTTTAAGTTTGAGTCGAATTTTCATTCCAAAACTTTTTTACTTACAGAAAGACTAGTGATAAAAATTGAAGAACACATTTTTTTAGAGGGAGAATGTTTTATTCAGACAACTTTGCATCGATATTCAGGTAAAATTTATGCTGCGAAGTTCATTTTTGTCTCAGGTAATTTTTACCTCGGAATCAAGGTAAATTTTATCCTTCGTTTTTTCTGTGCTGAGAAGAAAGATGGATTTTTGATCCAAACACATAATTTATCTATCCAATAAATTTTTGATCAAAAAGTATGTCTTTCCAAAAAAATAGTTTGAGTTTTTTAAATAGATAAATTTTCAACCAAAAACTATTTTGCCCAAAAACGGATAAACTTTAATAAAAGAGAATAAATTTCCAATACAAAAAGACCACTTTTCGACAAAAAAGTATTTTCTTTTAACAAAATAGTTGAATTTTCATCCCAGTAAGATGAATATTCTGCCAAGAAATTTTCTACCAAAAAAGATGCATTTTCCACCAAAAAAAAGTAGGTTTTTGATAAAAAAAGGACTAATTTTCGACAAAAGAACACGTTTTTCCAACATAATAGTTGAATTTTTTTAATAATTTAATTTTTAACCAAGGAAGATCAATTTTGTACACAAAACTTTTCTACTTGCTATTTTTTCTACAACTATTGGGAACACATTTTTCAAATTTTTGATTTAGCTGAACTTCCAATCAAAACTGACAAGTCTTCAAGAAAATAGTAGAATTTTTAAAATATTTGAATTTTTAGCCAGAAACTTATCTAACAAAAAACGGTAAATTTTCTATCCAAAAAGACAAATTTTTGACAATAAAATATGTTCTTTTAAGAAAATAGTTGAATATTTAAAATAGTTTAATTATTAAACAAGGAAGGTGAATTCTCTAACAACAACTTTTCTAATTTCTATTTTTTCCACTTTCGAACAAAGTAGTTGAACTTTTCAAAAAATTATTTGCATTTTTAACCTCAAAGTTAAATTTCTGATCTTGAACAATGAACCTTGAACCGAATATATCAATTTTAATTTAAAAAATATTAATTATTAATCAAACTGTTAAATTTTCTACCATTTGGAACACATTTTTCAAATTTCTGAACCAGTTGAATTTTCAATCAAAAGTGACAAATTTCGAAAAAATAGTTGAATTTTTAATGAAAAACTTTTCTACCAAAAAAGACTACATTTTTATTTAAAAAGTAGAAATTTTCTATCCAAAACTGAGCAAGATGAATTTTCTACCAAAAAGACGAATTTTCAACCGAAAATTGTTTTACCAAAATAGGGTACATTTTTATTAAAAAAGAACAAATTTGCAGTAGTAGAAAAACAACGTTTTCCCCATTAAACAGTTTAATTTTTAACCAAGCAAAGATGAATTTTCTACAGAGAACTTTTCTACCAAAAAAGATGCATTTTTAATCCAAAAGGACAAATTTTCTACCCAAAAAGACCAAATTTGCAAAAATTGGCATGTTTTTTCCAACAAAATAGTTGAATTTTCAACCAAGGATAGTGAATTTTCTGCCAGCAACTTTTTTAATTTCTACTTTCTTCTTCTTTTTCTACTTTCCCTCTTTTAAACAAAGTAGTTGAATTTTCAACAAATTATTTGCATTTTTATCCACAACAGTTACATTTCCAACCTTACAGGATGAAATTTCAAACAAATATATCAATTTTAAAATAAAAATTATGAATTATAAATCAAACCGTTTTATTTGCAACCATTTGGAACAAATTTCTCAACCAGTTGAACTTCCAATCAAAAGTTTTAAAAAATAATTTTTAACAAACAAAATATTTTTAATTTAAAAAAAAAAAATTCACAAAGAATAGTTAAAAATAGTTAAAGTAGTTTAGTTCTAAACTAAATAGTTAAATTTAATACTGTGGAAGTTGAATTTTTAACCAAAACTATGAATTTGCAATCAATAATTTGAATTTTCCACAAAAAATATGAATTTTCAACAAATAAGTTAATTTACTACCAAATAGTCAAATTTTGACCAAAATATCTTTAACGGAAAATAAATGAATTTTTGATAAAAAAAGATAACTTTTCCGCAAACCAGTTGTATTTTAAACAGAAAAGTTAATCTTAAACCAAACTAATGAATTTTCTATCCAAAAAGACCAAATTTCCACAAAATAGTTTAATTTTCAACAAAAAAATGAATATAGATCAAATAGTTTAATTTTCGACAAAAAAATGAATATAGATCAAATAGTTTAATTTTCAACAAAAAAATGAATATAGATCAAATAGTTTAATTTTCAAGTAAAATGAGGATTCTAAGGCCAAGAAATTTTTTTACGAGACGTGAATAGTTCGTACTTTAACAAAAAAGGATTTTAATTTGAAATAAAAAACAGTTGATTTCTACCAAAAAAGACTATAAAAATATGTCAAATAAAGTAGTTGCATTATAAACGAAAAAGTATGAATTTTTTACTGAGAAGCTTAAATTTCTAAAAAATATTTAACAAAATACGTGAGTTGTCAATTTAAAATATCAATTTTAGACCAAAAATGGAATCATTACATTTTTAGCGAAGAAAATTAATTCTCAGTAAAAATTAAACGAATTGTTAAAAAATAGTTTAATTTGTAAACAAAATGATACATTTTATCTAAAATTCCCTTAAATTTACTTTCACAAGAAAATGAATTTTCAAGAAATGATTTCAACATTTAATCGAAGCTTTGAATTTTGAACCAGAAAGTTGATATTTTAACCAAGAAGATTAATTTTTTACAAAGAAAGAAAAATTATGGTTGAATTATTTACAAAAAAGATGACATTTTATGAACAACTAATATCATTTTCAAGGATGTATTCAAATATTGAAACAAATAGTAGAATTTTTGAACAAATTAGATTAATTCTGAAACAAAAATATAATCGTAGAATTTTCGAATAAATTTATCTCAAATTTTTAAAAAAATTATTAAATATGTAAAAAAGTGGCTTATAATCCATTAAATTATCCACGGTATTTTAAGAAAATTGGTTTATTTTCGTAAAACCTTTAGAAATTCTTTGAAAGCTTCCAAATTTTTTTTAATGTTTAAAAATATGAATTTCCAAAAATCTTTTAAAGTTAAAAATTTCTGTTAAATCGTCCTAATTCTTCTAGTTATTTCTTCAATTCACTCGATTTTGTTTTATTTTTAAATCTTACCAAATTGAAAATTTTTGCTTTAAAAACCGTTGAGAATTTTGAAATTTTCAAACCTTAAAATTATCCTTTGACAATAAAAACTGAACTATTAAAAATTATTCCCAGGATAAAAAAATCTCAAATCTATCATAATTATTAAAAAGCATCTTTTTTTTTTGAATTCTGCAAAATAAGGTTTTGCCCGTAATTTAATTTTACATATATCTTTGAAAATGTAAGAAGGTTTACAAATTATAGCGTGACAGTGAAATGTTAAGAACATAATTATTTCCCATTATTAAAAGATAATTTACAATTAAAATTTTTTTTTCTATGAATAATGTTTATATACATTTAGAAATAAATTTTGATGCTAAAGTAAAATTCTTTGTTTAGAAATTTGGATGTGCAAAGTTGATAGTGTAGAAAATTCATTAATTAAAAAATGTTACGAAATCGTGTAACCCCCCCCCCCCTTCATAACAGTAAATATCAAATAGTTTTTACTCATTGTTTATTGTTCGATTGAAGGTTATTTAAAATTAAATTTATATTTTCTATTTAGGAACAGTGAGAGGGCATCTTTAGTGTCACATAGCACTTCAAGCGTGGGGGGGGGGGGGGTCGAAAAGTCCGAAATTATTACAAGAAGGAAAGATGCGTCAAAAAACACTGAAAAAAGCTTCACGTAATATGTGGTCGTGCCTATACACCCAGATCAACAAATGGAGAAGGCAGTGTGTGGAAAAATACCGAATCTGACGTCAATACGAGTAGAAAAAAAAATAAAGCACGGAACCTGAAATTCAACCCTCGTAATTGCCTGGATCACTGGCCAGCAGGAAACCGAAGCACTTCCACCAGACGCAGACAGGGGTTCTTCTTCAATTTATAAAAGAATTGATTTAATTTGCTATTTTATCTAATACTATCAATTAATTTTTAAATTTTGGCCCACGATGTACCATTTGTTCAACAGATAGTGTTTTTCGAAATATGAATAGCATTTTAGAAAATTTCAGTCAATCAAAATATTAGAAAAAAGAATTTGTTGCTGATTAAGATTTTAATACAATCATTCAAATCTCCCATTTTAATACTTTTTGTCCTCTACTTCTCCTACATTTTCATAGTTCCCCTTCTCTTCCCCAGCTTTCACCATCGCTACTTCCCCTTCTTCTCGCTTCCACAGGTAACACTGTCCTTCTCCTACTATCCTGTACTACTCCTAATCACCCTCATTTCCCCTACTCCCGCGACTTCCCCTACTTACTCTACTTCTCCTACTTCTTCTACTTTCCCTACTGTCCCTACTTCCCCTCACTTACATTAATTTCTCCTACGTCCCCTTGATAATTTTCCCTACTTCTCTCTCACTCTCTCTCTCTCTAAATTTATTTACTTTCCCACCCCACTTCAACCTGAAATTTTCATATTCCCCCTTCCTATACTCCTTTTACTTCTCTAACGTTCTCTTGATCCCTCTTCCCTAACTTCTACCGCCTCTACTTCGCCCTCGCCTAAGTTCCACAGATAACACTGCCTTTACCCTACTACCCTGTGACACTCCTAATTACCCTCATTTCTAATTATTCCCTCTACTTCCTCTATTTCCCCTTACTTACATTAATTTCTCTTACGTCTCCTTGCTAAGTTTCCCTACTTGTCTCCCAAATTTGATCTACTTCCTTTCCCTACATTACCCCTCTCTTTCTCTATTTTTCCTCCATTCGCTCCCCTCTCTCCCCATTCTTCTCTTACGTTCCCTCTTCTTATTTCTACTAACTTTCCTTACTTTTCACCCATAATTTCTTCTCAATTTCGCTACTTATTTTCTTATTTTCACTCACTTCCCCTAATTTTCCTCCCCTCATATCCCGTATTTTCTCTCTCCTCATTTCCCCTAAATTTCGAATCACTTCCTCTAATTTCTCAATCTAAGTTCCCCTCACTTCCCCTACTTTCCCTCCCTTTATTTCCTCTCAAATACCCTATTTTCTCTGCACTCATTCCCACTCATTTTCTCTTTTTGCAAAAAAGTGCCATGGACAGGAAACCAAAAAGAAAAATTTGTAACCAGGAAGATGAATTTTCGGCTAAAAAAAAAGAATTCCCAACTAATTATATAATTTTTCTTCCCCAACTTTTACCGTCGCTACTTCCCTTTCACCTCACTTCCGAAGAAAACCCTTAATCTTGCTATCTTGTGATACTGCTAATTACCCTAATTTTTAATTATTTCCCTTCTTCCTCTACTTCCACTCACTTACATTAACTTTTTCCGCGTCCCCTATCCATTTTTCCCTACTTCTCTCTCACTAATTTTATTTATTTCTCAACCCCCTATCACCCCTCACTTCTCCTTTTTTCCCTCTCCTCGCTGCTCTCACTCCCTATTCTTCTCTTACTTTCCCTCCCCTTATTTCCTCTCACTTTTTCTACTTTCTTATCCATCATTTCCTCTCATTTTCACTACTGCTCTCCTCATATCCTCTCACTTCCCCTGCTTTTCATCTTCTCATCTCCCCCATTTTTTCTTTCTTCATTTCTCCTTCATTTCCAATAACTTCCCATACTTTCCCACTCTAATACCCCATTACTTCCCCCACTTTCCCTTCCTTCATATCCTCTCACTTACCCTATTTCCCCGGCAGTCATTTTCTCCTCCTTATAAAAAAGTTCCACGGAAAGAAAACCAAATAGATGAATTTTCAACCAAGAAGATTAATTTTCAATACTCAATTTTAAATTAAAAAAGAGAAATTGTTAAGCGAAAACGTGAGAGTTAAATTTTAATTGAAAAAAGCGAATTTTGTACAATAAGTTGAAAATTTAAAGTTAAAGGATAAAATATCAATCAAGAATGGAATGAATACATTTTCAGTTATAAATAAATTTTTATAAGAAAATGATTTTTCAAATAAATAGTTGAATCCTCTACTAAAAAGTCGAATTTTGAACAAAACTGTTGACTTTTAAACCAAAAGGGATACTTTTCAACAAAATTGCTAAATTGTTAACAATCTAGATTTACTTTTAACGAACTAATGAGTTTTTTTAAAAAACAAAATCGATAATGAATGTTTGAACCAGAAGATTACTTTCATACCAAAAACTACGAAATTTCAACGAAATAGTCGAATTTGAAACTAAAAAGTTGAGTTTTCAGGGAATATAAAACAATATTTTTGAACAGATTTAAATTTTGTATATTAAATTACACACATACATACACACACACACACACACACTTATTAGGATCGTCCAAACATGTATTGCAACATTTTTTTTTACCATACAGGGTAAGACCCCCCCCCCAAGTTTCGATTTCCGGAGAATATTTACCATGACTTTTTACACAATTTTAATGAGTGTAAACAAATGTATATTGTTTAAAAATTATTTATTCCCAAAAAATGTAAAAAAATGTTCGTATTTTCTGATTTAAATGCAATATTTTGTGATTATTTGGAGTAGTACATTTTTATAAAAATATTATGTAATTATTTAAACAATTATTAATTGTTTATTTTTAAAATTTCTAAAAATTGAGCCAGAGATGTCTACTTTTTCAAATTGGTATCCAATGCTACTTTGTGTATAATAATTACATAATTTTGATACATTTTTACTAATGCTTAACAAATTTTCATTTGTTTAAACAATTTTTATTTGCTTAAGGAGTTATTTTTCAATAACTATAGAAATCAAATAAAATACATACAATTAATTACGATTTTGATAGTATTTTTGGAATAGTAATTATTTAAACAAATTGTATTTGTTTCAACAATTAAAAAGCGTTAATTTATTCTTTTTATAAACTATACAGTCAGAAACATAATTGCATGTACTCTATTTTATTTCATTTTTTTAGTTTTCGAAAAAAATGCTTAAACTCATTTTTTAGAAATTTTGAAAATAGACAATAAATAATTGTTGAAATAATTACATAATGTTTTTTGAAGAATGTATTATACTGCTCAAAACAATCACAAACAATTTTATTTCAATGAGAAAATACGATTATTTCTAAATTTTTTCAATCTTTTCCTAGAATTTCTAAACATTCCAATAAAGGTAAATATGTTCTTGTCAATTTATAAATTAAATATTAAAAAATGTTTTTAATAATCTTGGTGCAAGATCATAACAAATGTATGAAAATTATGTAATTATTCAACAAAACTTACCATAGGATACTATTTTCAAAAGCAAGTTAATATCTCTGGCTAAATTTTTAGAAATTTTGAAAATAGACAATAAATAAATGTTTTAATATTAACATAATGTTTTTTGAAGAATGTATTCTACTACTCCATACAATGACAAACAATTTTAGTTAAATCAGATAATTCGATTATTTCTTACATTTTTTGGGGATTAATAACTGTTTAATTAATTTACATTTGTTTAAACAATTGCAAAACACTTTCTTAAGAGAATTCCGTTTTTGATTTTCAAAATTTTATTTACGCTTGTTCATTTTTTAGTTCTTCATAAAAAATTGCAATTATTTCAGGAAGCATGGATTTACACAAAAATTATTGCTTAACAGGTTGTGAATAAATAATAGCTCGTTCTAGAAGCAAATATCATGAGAGTGGAAAGTTTTATCTAGCACCAAGATTATTTAAATTTAAACAAAAATTTTAATTCGTAAATTGACAAGAAAATATTTACCTTTACTGGGAAGTTTAGAAATCCTAAGAAAATATTGAAAAAGTCGTTTCACTTTATTCAGTCAACAAAAAAAAAATATTTTCAAATTCTAAGTCGGCTAAGTCATCCATCCGGGATGATGATATGATATTTACAAGGTATTGCTCAAAACTAGAACAACAAGAAATTTGGTTTCACTTTATTCACGATTCAAGTAATTTCTTTAATAAATTAATTTAAAAAGTTTAAACGTTAGAAATGTCTCAAAAATTTATAAAAAGTTAAAATAAATAGTAAATAATAAAGCTGAAAACTTCAGATATTTACAAAACCATTACAGAAATGAATTAATTGAAAAAATCATTTTAATTAATTAGCCGTC
Organism: Belonocnema kinseyi; assembly: GCF_010883055.1. Classification (NCBI taxonomy): domain Eukaryota; kingdom Metazoa; phylum Arthropoda; class Insecta; order Hymenoptera; family Cynipidae; genus Belonocnema; species Belonocnema kinseyi. Next base: position 18,956,655 of record NC_046663.1, read on the forward strand.
AAAAATTAAATAAACCAGACCTAGAACGTTTTCAAAAGAAATATATACTTTCTGAGTTTCTTGAAAAATCGAAAATTTTTATTCTGACGGCACAAAAATTAACGAGAAATCAACGATTCAATTTTGTGGTAAAACTATTCTAGATACAAAAAAAATAAATAAACATAAATTCTGCAACCAAAAAATATTTACAAATTTGTCATCAATAATTTTTTTTATAAGACACTTATTTTATGTTTTATTTGTTACACAAAAATGATCTACAAATTTGTTATCAAAATTTTCAGACAAGACAAGCAGATTTTATTTAATGGTAAAGATAAGATTAAAAATTTTAAAAATAAATATTTGGAAAACCGAAACACGAGACGGAAAAAAAAGAAAAAAAAGTTGTTGAACCAAAACAGATCTACAAATTTGTTATAAACCATTTGTTATAAATAAGAATATATTAAAAATAAAAAAATTAACTGTTTGGGAAAATTTTACGTTGAAAATTCTACTATTTAGTTTCAAATTCGATTATTTCTTCGAAAATTAGTTACTTTTTGGTATAAAAGTAATGTTCTTTGAAAAAAATGGTTATTTTATTTAAAAAAACGATTATTTCGTTAAAAATTAATCTATTATGTTAAACGTTTAACAATTTTGTTAAAAATTCGTATTTTCCGTTGAGAATTCAACTATTTGAATGAAAAACAATTTTTGAAATAAAATTTATTTTCAACTAAAAAGTTAATTAATTTTATTATTCAATCACTTTTTCAAAGAAAAAAATATATTTTTCATTTCTGATTCTGTTGTTGATGGTTGAAATATGTAAAGTGAGTTCCTTCAAAAAAGATTAATTACAAACTGATGGATCTTTTTTGTGTGAAAAACTTTCGCTTATTAATTTTTTTTGCACAAAATTACAAAAAAATAATAATAAAAATTTGAAGCCATAATAAGTTCAAAAGGAAAAAAGTCCAGAAGAGAAAAACTTCTTTTATTTTATATCTTTAATGTAATTTTGCGGTCAACCTATACAAGATGCGATAAAATATGAAAAAAACAAAAAGTATGTTAAAAAAAAAGATCTAAAAAATTGTTATCAATTACATTTTGATGGAATACGTATTTTTTCTAACCGTAAAAAATAACATTAAAAATAAATAATTTAATTTGTGTAGAAACGACATGAGGTAGGAAAAAAATAATAAACAAAAATTGTACACCCAAAAAATATCTATAATTTTGTAATTAATTCTTTTTTAAATGGAACGCGCGGTTTTTGTTTTAATTGTCAAAAAACAGAATAAAAAATAAAAAATATACGAATTTGAAATTCATCATTTTTGTATGGGACAAATCTTTTCCTTTAATCATGAAAAATAAGATTAAAAAGAAAAAATTTAACTTTTGGAAAATTTAAAGAAGGGGCGAATAGAAGTGAATAGAAAAAAGTTGTTCACCCAAACAGAGGTATGAATTAGTTTCTTATCATTTTTTTATAGTTCGCGCAGTTTTTGGTTTCATCGAGAAAAATTAATTTAAAAATAAAAAAATTAAATTTTTGTGAATACGACGTGACGCATGTAACACAAAATGAATGAAAAAATTGTACACCCTAAAAAGATTTATAAATTTGTAATTAATTTTTTTTTCAAATCACTTCACTGTATTTGTTTCAAACATCAAAAACAGAATTAGAAATAAAAAATGCATCTATTTTTTTGTTTGAGAAAATGACTGAATAATAAAATGAATTAACTTTTTATTAAGAAATAAAATTTATTTTAAAAAAAGAATTTCTAAAACTTCCAATAAACGAAAATATTCTCTTATGAATTTAAAATGTACAAATTAAACAATTTTTTGAATTAATCTTTGACCCAAGATAAAACTATTTTTTCTAATGACATTTGCTCGAACAACGAGCAAATTGTTTATTATTATTATTTGTTCAAAAAAAGGCGTTATTTTATTAAATTTTATTTTCTATTTTAACTTTTCCCATTTCTATCAAATTTTTTAAATTGCATACAGAGTATTAAATAAATTTATATATTCCTTCCAAGTAATTTGTTGTTTTCAATTGCTAAATTAGGAAATGTCTTGAATAATCGAATCAACAATTTTTTCATCATCTTTAGTGGTCTACTTTTTACTAACTAATTTGTATTTTTGAACAACAAATATTTATTTTTTTTTACTGAAAAAATTAACTTTTAAGATAAAAGGATGAATTTTTAACAAAATATACCAATTTTAAACTAAAGCGTTGAATTTTCATATTGAATATATTAATTTTACTCAAAAAGTTCATCATCAACCAAACAGGTAAATTTTCTAGAATTTTCAAACCAAAAAGACAAATTCTCTTCAAAATAGTTAAATTTCGAACAAAAAATTTAACATTCGGCAAAATTTGAACTCTCAATCAAAATACTTAAATTTGTGACAAAATATATGAATTTTCAACCAAATTTTTGAATTTTCATGTCAAAAATATTAATTTCCAATAAAAAAGTTAAATTTCAACCAAATAGTTAAATTTTTTCCTAAGATAGTTGGATTTAAAAAAAAGCAGTTGATTTTAAAGAAAAACCACTTCAATTTTTAACCAAACAATAAAGTTTGTAACCAAAAATTTTCAAATCAAAAATAAGTGAATATCCAACCGAGAAATATTTTTCGGTGAAGAAAAAGAATGTCATCAAAATTGTTGATTTTAAAATGAAATTCTATTTTTAATTAAATAATAAAATTTTTAAACAAAAAAGATGGATTTTCAAACAAAAAAGGCGAATTTCAACAAACGAGTTTTACATTCTACTGAGAAAGAGAAAAATGTAATCAAAATTGTTAAATTTTCTACAAAATAATTCAATTTTTAAATGAATAAACTTTCTTAACAAACAAAGGTTAATTTTTTTACTCAAAAGACGAACCTCCAACAAAAGAGTTCAAATCTCTATCAAGAGATATCTTTTAGTCAAGAAAAAAAATAAAATTTCAACATGATAATTATATTTTTAATAAAAAAAAGTAATAATTTTTAAACTAAGTAGAGAGGAAACTTTAAGTAAAGTTTTAGATGTTCAAGCAAAAAAGATTTTTCAATAAAAAAAGAACATTAATTTCAACATTGCTTAGTTCTGATAATAAAAAAATTAATTTCAACCAAATTTTTGAACTTTAAAATCAAAAATACGAATTTTCAAGCAAATATTTTAATTTTCCACCAATAGAAAAAAATTATGTGGTATTTGTGGAATTTTCAAGAAAATAATTCGATTTTTAAATAAATAATTTAATTTTCAACCAAAAGAAGGGAATTTTCATTGAGAAATATTTTTCAGCCAAGAAAAAAATTTTCTTTATGTTGTAAAATTTAAAAACCAATTCTATTTTTAACTGAATAATAAAATTTTCAACTAAAAGATATAAATTTTCAAACGAAAAAGGCGAATTTCAACAAACGAGTTTAACTTTCAACGAAGAGAGAAAAAAATGCCATCAACGTTGTCAAGAAAAAAATAAAATTCTAACGTAATAATTATATTTTTAATTTTAAGAATTGATTTTTAAACTAAGAAGAGAGGAGTTAAAAAAAAAGGTTTGAATTTTCAAGTGAAAAAGATTTTGTAATGAAAAAAGAACTTAAATTTCAACCAAATTGTTAAATTCCCAAGCAAAAAAGATGAATTTTATATAAAAAAGTTAAATTTTTTATTCGAAAATAAAATATGACTTTTCATAAAAAAATGAATTTTCAACAAAATAGTGAAATTTCCAACAAAAAAGTGATGAATTTTCCATAAATAGTTAAATCCTTAAACCAAGCAAATTAATAATCTATCAAAATATTTGAATTTTTAATTGACATCAATTAGATTTTTTTTGTTAAAAGTAATCAATTTTAAAACCAAAAAGCCGAATTTGGAAACTGAAAGATAAAAATTCAAGTGAATTGTTGCATTTTTAAGCAAAAGACGTTTCTTCTACAAAAAAATTCTATTTTAAAATGGAAAATATGAATTTTCAAAAAAAGCGTTAGTTTTCAACCAAACATAATAGTTCAATTTTTAACAACAACAAAAAATGAATTCTCAACGAAAAATTTAATACTTTATATTGTTTTCACCAAAAAAAAACTTTAATTAAAAATCAATCTCAGTTGCATAAAACCAAAAAAGATTAATTTTCAAAAAAATATCTAAATCCTCAACTAAAACTATGAAAACTAAGATAATATTTTTTGGTATGAAAATCTGTATCACCCTCCATTATTAGATTTGAAGAAATTTATTCTTAATTGTTCCCTTGGGTTATAAATGAATAATTCACGATAATTTTGCGACGTTTTGTCAGATTGGTTCACATTTAAAATAAAAGAAAAAGTTGAGAAATTTAAATTAGTCAGAAATTAAAATTCGTTGTTAACACATCGTCTGTGAGGAGAAGGAAATGACTGGTTGTCATTAGAAGCTAAGGGGGTATTTATATTAAGAAGCACATACTTTCAGGAACTGATCTCATATCAGGTGTCGAAATAAATATCGTAAGAACGAAATTGTAATTTTAAATTAAGAATTACTGGATTGAACATGTCAATCAAAGTAAGAATATCCACTATTTTGTTAATACTATTTTTGTTGCTCTTAATATATAAAATTTCGGAAATAAGACGTTTATTCCAGTTTGACTCTAAATCAAGAATTTTAGTATTGACCCAATGAAATTCATGGTTATATATCCCACGATGTACATTCATAACAAAGCCATTTTTCTTTCTTCTTATTTTAACTTCTTACTTCTTTTACTTACTTACTTTAACTTCTTCTTAACATTTTTTTGGTTTCACCCACATGAGAAGCAGACCAGTTTTTACAGAGAATTTTGTGAACAACGCTCGTGTATAAATTCAAATGGGGAACTAGTCTGGTACCCGACAATTCGACCCCACTTAAAGTCGGAGGCTAGTCGAGTCATCTGACTAGCCCCCGACCAGTAGCGTCACGGTAGATTAGCCGGGAGCTAGTCAAGCGACCCGACTTATCCTAGTCGGGGCCTGATCGGGTACTAGGAGGGGTCATATGATAATACATCCGCGTGGAATATTAACCAATTTCCCTAAAATTTGTGGAACATCCCCTAAAAGTTTTTCAAAATACTTATTATTCACGGAAATCTCTATAAACTTTTCTGAAATATCTAAAAGTGCTCAAATTTACTCAAGATTTAACGGGGAACATATCCTACGCTTAAAAATGCATAAATTTATGTAACTGAAATTCCTCAAAATTTGTGGAATATTAATTTAAAAAAAAAACTTAAACTGGAACTCAGCAATGGAAGAGCTTTGCTCTGAACCAACCCCCACGTTGATTACGATTGTCTCTGCTCCAGGTAATTATGCTTCGTTACGTGTGGACTGCTGTCTTAAACACTCGACGCGTCATTTCTGTTGCGCGAGAGGCGGCACGGCGCGCCCTTGCGGATTTTCTTTAAAGCTACCAGTCCAGAAGTCACTGATTAATCAAAAACTTCTTCTCTTTCCAATTTCAACTACCTGAAGGATTAGACTTTATTTACATATGGCAAGCCTTTCAGATCAATTTAAAAATAAGCATCTGTACAAATTTACAGTCTTATGACTTTCGGCAGACTTTCCAACATGAATTTTCTTAAAATTCCATACAAAGGTATTTATAAATGTTCCTAGAAAATCGCAATTTTCTAAAAAATACTATAAAAAAAATAAGATTACATCTTTTTGAAGATTTTAATCGTTGTTTTTATAAAAAGTTGATTTTTGTACAAAATTATTAACTTAACAGTTATTTATTAAGTATATTTGAGATGAATTTAAGATTATTCAATCTTTTCTCCAAAAAACGGTGTAAAATTGTTCTTAAATATATTCTTAGTGTTTTAGAATAAAAAAATCATTACGCTTTTTTTGATATTACCTCATTTGCTAAGACCTCGCCGAAAACTCAAACATAAGAATAACCCGACCAGAGCCCCACGGAAATTAGTTAACAAAAAGGCCCGATTCGCCCTTGACCAATCACCGACTAGGCCCCGACTGAAATTTTGACAACAAAAAGCCCAACTAGTCCCCGATTAGTCCCCGACTGGGTACTTTGAAAAAATTAATAACCCGACTAGCCCCTGATTAGTGCCCGACTTGTAATAGGGCCAAATGGGGTTATTTCCACACGGACGTTGGCTTCTTCCATTTTTCAGGCTTATCCTTGCCTAGCCTGATAACAGATGACAAGGAGGTTTTTATCGACGGAATTGTAGATATTTTAAGTTTTTTGAGAAGACGAGAAGTGTTGTCAAAAAATTTTTTTATGTATGTTAAACTGACTTTTGGTTGACGGGTCAATAATTGTTTTCGCACAGAGTTACTATGTTTGGGACAAAAATTTACTTTCTGTTTACGGATTTTAATTTGTTGCTTAATAAAATTGATCGGATAATCAATATTAAGCAATAGTTGGGTGATCATTTTCAAATTTTGAGCGTGAAATTTTTTGTGCGATAACATCATTGCCCTTTCAGCAAGGTTGAAAACAATGTTCTTTTTTACTTGGGTTGCATGACCCGAAAAATAGTTGGTCGTTCTGTTTGATAAAGAAGGTTTTTGGTACCAATTAGTAATAATGTTATTATTGTCTCTTATAAGAGAAATGTCTAAAAAATGTAGAATATTATTTTCTTCAAGTTCAAAGGTGAATTGCAAATTTTTATTGTAGGAATTAAAAATGTGGGTAATTAATTGAATATGATCCCTTTTGACGTGAATTAAAATCGTGCATTATTTATTTATAACCCCAGTGATCAATTAAGAATAAATTTCTTCATAATATTTTTTTCTTAAAAAATAAAATAAAAAAATTTCTTTTTTGGACAAAAATAAGAAAAAAAAAGGAAAGCAAACAACCAGTCCCCCTTCCTTCTCTTTTTTTATTGTTATTATTATCAAATCACAATAAAAAAATTTATAGCAAATAATCATCAACGTTTCGGCACAATTACAGCACCCTTATCAAGGCAACAAATAAAATAAATATAAAAATATTCGAGCAGGCAGGAACAGCAACGAACCCACGATGCTCTTTTCCTGAAACCTTCTAAAATAACGGTTATAAAAATACTTGAGTAAAGATAACAATCTTTTCCTTAAAACGAAAATAAAAAAATCTCTATTTTGGGAAATAAAGGAAAGAAAAATGAGAAAGCAACCAACCAGTTCCCCTTCCTTCTCTTTTTTCATTTTATTATTATGAAACCACAATAAAAAACGTTTGTAAAAAATAAACACCAACTTTTCGGCACTCATACAGCACCCTTATCAAGGAAATAAAATAAAATAAAAGAAATAAAAATATTCGAGCAGGCAGGAATAGCAACGAAACCACGATGCTCTTTTCCTGAAACCTTCCTGAAACAACGGTTTTAAAAGTATCTGAATATAATTAATCATACTAGAATAACTCTTGTTTAACCTGTCCAAATTATTCTTGAAATCGGATTCTTCAGGTATGTTTAAGATTGCTTTTTATTTTAACCCTCATTTCATACTCAGGTGCCAGGAAGAGAGCATCGTGGTTTCGTTGCTGCTCCTGCCTCACCGTCTATTTTATGTTTTTATTTATTTATTTTTCGTTGCGATAAAGATGATGCATGAATGCCGAAACGTCAGTGATTATTTTTTACAAATTTTTGTTTGATTGTGATTTTATAATAATAAAAATTTATATATTGTATATAAATATAAAATCTTGATTTATATATTATTATAAATATATAAAATATATTTATATAAAAAGATATAAATGTCCACCAGCCAATCAGATCACAGTCTCAGTTAGTTTATAGAACGCTGTACTCTAAATGGACATTTTACGGCCTACCCTAAAAAGTACTACTTTAGGGATGGTTCGCAGTACTTTGAATCCAAAGAAGGAGGGATTTATAACAAAATACGATTGAACCAAAAAATAAATTTTGCATTGGTTGAAACTAGTTAAACTTTCAAGCAATGAAAATTTTACTATTTTGAGTTGTAACTGAAAACTATCAATTTTCAATCCCAAATGATACAGTTACATTAATAATAATATTACTAATTATAATTTCATAATTTTATCATCGGTAAATAGTTGGATTTTCTTAATTGCATTTTAATAATTCAGTTCACATTTAAGCAAAAAAAAAAAACAACGAGAAAAGTTTCTTTGATTTCAAAAAATCGTGTCAAAATCTTTTCCCCCCCCCCCCCCCCTCTTGAGAGTGTGACATCGTTTTTAAACGGTTCCTAAAAGGGTTAAACTTTTTGGGAATCAGCAATAAGAAGAACAAATTTAGTAAAAAATAATATAATTATTTCTTTGTTTATTTCAATTATTTATTAAAGGGTAAACATACATGAAAAGCGCTGTTTATAAGCTAAAAGGGTTACGCGAATTCTTGCCAAATATAAGCTACAACGATCGAAAAATGTTGGTAGTAAAGAACCTGTTCCCTTGAATTAATTTTAGAATGGATTTTTATTTTTATGAATATTTTTACTTTTTTTAAACCATTGGGGTTCGGATTCACCATTACGACAAAAAAGTAAGCTGTGCTGCATAAAAGTAAATCGACATCTATGACGCACAAAAACACCTTATTGGGGACGAATGCGCAGAGAAATGTGGAGATTTATTAAAGCACTTTAAAATATATACAGAACATTTTTCTAAAAACTAGATCATTGCATGCGCGCGCATGCACGCGCTGACTTTTATAATAATTTTTATCGTTTAACCAATTTTTTAATAACAATTTTTTTGTTAACGTTTTTTGTTTACTTATATTCTTGTTGAAGAATGCTTTTTTGATATTTTTTTAGTCACACAAATTTTCAAATTACTTACAAGGAAAGAAGTATTAGCAGTTTTTTAGAATTATATAAATATAAATTTTATAATTTTCATGAGACAATTAGGAAAGATTTAGAAATATTTCAGATGTGTCAAAAAAAGAGTGTAGAAGATTCATAAAATATATTTTTTTACAAGATTTTATAAATTATTTGTGAAATTCGAGCCCTTTCAGAAGATAGTTGGGACTTTTAGAATTTTGGAAGAACTATTGGATAAAATTTTCTGAAAAGCTTCCAACGTTTGAAATATTTTAAATCTATTCAAAGCCTCTTTAACTCCTAAAAATATTTTTAAATGAATCGAATTTTTCTTAAAATTTTGAAAAATCATTTAAAATGTAAGAAATCTATCTCAAAATCTTCAAAAATTTTCTACAAACTTAAAGAATATTATAAAAGATTTTTGAATATTTCAGTTTCGTCAACAAAAAATCTAGATTAAAAAAAATTAATTTACGGAATTTTACAAAATAATGGATAGAATTCGAGCCCTTTTAAAATATATTTATGAATTCTAAAGGTTTTGCAGAATTAGAATATATTTTATGAATGTTAGGAAATTCTTGAAATTTATCAAATATTTTTAATTTATACAATACCTCTTAAATTTTTGAAAATATTTTTATCTGACTGGAATTTTTCTGAAAACTTTGAAAAAATATTTTAAAAAGTGAAACACTGCCTCAAAATATCCTTAATTTTCCTTGGAACTTGAACAAAATTTATTTATTCACTTGAGGCCCTTCAAAGTTATTTGAATTAACTTTTTTTCCACAATTTTTAATTAAAAAAAAAAACATTAGTGTCCAGGCGTTTGCGTTTTTTACGACTGGGTTTATTTTTGTTTAAAAACTTTCACATAAATCAGGATTTTTTAAATCTTTTGCAGTTTTAAAATTTTCTTTATTCTCCTTAAATCTTCGAAATATTTATGGAATTTGATGGTTTAATATATTTTTAATTTTCAAATGTTACCAAATTGAAACATTTTGCTTTAGAATCTTCTACTTTTTTTCGAAATTTAGGAAAATATTTGATGTTTTAAAATCTTTTTGAATTTTCTCCTAAATTACATTTTTTAACTTAAAATATTTAAACAAATTGTTTTAGGAACCTAAAGAATTTTGTTCATTAGCCTGAATTTTTACTAAATTTCTAAAACATCTTATAAGTTTTCATTGTTTTTGAATAATTTCAAAACTTCTAAATATCTCTTAAATTTACTGAAATTTGTTCTACAATTATATATTATGGCAAAATGTTGTTTTAAAAACTTAAAAATTTTTTTTTTTTTAATTTTGTGAAATAATTTGGAAAGTCTTGTAATCTTTTTTAATATGCTCTCAGAACTGATTAGTACAAAATTGTTCGGAATTTTCCCATGAATGTTAACTATATATTTTTCATTCTTTTAAATTATAATTATTCTCTTAAATATTCACTAATAAATATTTTCGCACAAATCTTTAAAAAAATTCAATCTCAAAATATTTCAAAATTATTAAGAATCGTCTACTGTTCTTATTCTTAAAAATAAGTTTTTCTTATAATTTTATTCTACTTATCTATTTGAAAATGAAAAAAAGATTTCTTCTTCAAAATTCAGGAATTTATAGTATTGTAGCAAAATGATAGGAAAAAAATTATTTCACAACATAAAATACTTACTAGAAAAAAAAGTTAAAATTGAATCTTTATCTACTTCGATGTTGTGAAAAAATAAGTCAGTTAATAATTAATTGATCTTTTCATAAATATAACATAGGGAGCATTAAACAATAATTTTCATTCAATAATAGAAATAATTTGTACTCTACATTTTTTTTAATTTCACATTTATTTTAGGGAATTTGTTTTATTGGTAAATTTTGATACTAACTTTAGAAAAAAAATATTTACATATGATTTGAAAAATCTAATGCTAATACACATTTCAGCACATCGGAATTATTTGAAAAATTATCTAATTGAAATAATATAATCGCAAACATAAATTAACTTTTAATATTTAAATTATATTCAACATTTCATTATATAACTTTTAATTAAATAATCAGAACACGTTAAGCAGTTAATAATCAATTGACCATTTTAGAAAAAAACAACATTGAAATATAATTATATTATAAAACATTCAAATAAATATAACTTTGTGTATTTTTTTAAATTGAAGCTTTTATTTTTGAAAATTTTATTTAATTTCAAACTTTTTGACTAATTTCAGAAAATGTCAGGTTTTAGTAGAATCAGTTGATAATTAATTACTCATTTCAAAAAATAAAAATAATGAAACAATTATTTTCATCGAAATATTCAAATAATGTTTAAATTATGTGTATATTCTCCTTTAAATTTTCAAACAGCATTTCTATACGTCTTATTTATTAATAATCTTTTTAACTAATATAAAGAAATATGAAGAAAATTTGAAGCAAATTATGAGCTAATAATGAAATAAACTATTCACATCATGAAAAGCTTCAAATAATTTTTTTTCACTGAAATAATAAATTAATTTTTACTTCATATATATTGTCAACTTACTTCCTTTCTGAAAATTTTAGTTATTAATGTTATAATAGTGTTATGTTTTCGAAAAACTATATAATTGTAATAGAAATAGGTTAAATGTAAATAAGTTTTTATTATAAGGCTTATATCCAATATGAATGAATTTAATCTTCGTATAATCAAAAATCGTAAAAAAATTAATGAGCTAATAATAAATAATTAATCTGTTCCTTACAGATAAATAATTATTTTTATAATGAATTATTCATATAATTCTTACTTAGTATTTTCCCTAAAATTTGTATTATTGATACGATTTAAAAATATTCCAGGAAAAAGATAATTTTGTAACTTTGGAGAACTTGAAAAAAAATTGGAACAATTTAAAAATATTTGAAGGTTTAACAATTTTTAAAGTATTAAAAAAAATGATTTTTTCTAATATTTTCCTAATATTTGGTAAAATTCGGTACATAAATTTAATACTCTAGACTCTTTTCTGGCACATCTAAAATCTTTCAAAATATTTTGAAATTTTCCTAAAAATCCTAGGAAATTTGGTATATTTTAAGGAAATTTACAAAGATTTTTCAAAATTGTAAAAAAAATATAAACTTTTTTTAAATTATTTTTAAATTACCAGGATAATTTGGAAGATTTTAAAACATTTATTTACATTTTAAATAATTTTTTAACATTTAAAAAAATTCAAGTCAGCTAATAATATTTTTAGAAGTAATTTTAAAGTTTTTTTTTGTTCAATTAAATTTTTTGTATTTAACCTACTTGGTTGAAAATTCAACTATTTTTATGAAAATTTAATTGTATATTACCTGAAAATTATATATTTTTTAAATATTAATTTTTTTAACTACAACTTCGACGTTTCAATTTTTAATTTAAAAAAATGAAGTTAATCATCCCTCTATTTGCGGCAGAAATCATTATTATGTTATTAAAAATTCTTTTTTTCATTTACAATTTTCACTATTTTGTTTTTGGTTAGAAATTAATCTTTTTTGTCAAAATGCGTTTTAAATAAACTATTCGATTAAAAATTTATCCTTTCTTGTTAAATTCAGCTGGTTCAAAAGCAGTTTTTTTTTCTTCAAAATTATTTTGTTAATTACATTTTTAGTTAAAAAAAATCTTTTTTAGTTGTAAATTTAACTACGTTGTTAAAGATTTATCTCCATTGCATGAAAAATGATTAATTTTTTTGAGTGCTAAAAATTCATCTTTATGTATATATATTAATTAATAGAAAAGGATAAATTTTTAAACGAATAGTTTATTTAAAGCACATTTGGGCAAACAAGATTAATTTCTAACCAAAAATAAAATAGTGAAAATTGTAAATGAAAAAAAAAACAATTTTCAATAAAATAATAATTATTTCTGCCGAAAATAGAGGGATAATTAACTCCATTTTTTAAAACAAAAAATTGAAACGTCGAAGTTGTAGTTACAAAAATTAATATTTAAAACATATATAATTTTCAGCTAACATACAATTAAATTTTCATAAAAATAGTTAATTTTTCAACCAAGTAGGTTAACGACAAAAAATTTAATTAAACAAAAAAAAACTCTAAAAAGACATCTAAAAATATTATTAGCTGACTTGAATTTTTTTTGAAATGTTTAAAAATCATTCAAAATGTAAATAAATGTTTTAAAATCTTCCAAATTATTCTAGGAATTTAAACAAAATTAAAAAAAGAATTTTGATTTTTTTTTTACAATTTTGAAAAATCATTCAAAATCTTTTTAAATTTCCTTAAAATCTACAAAATTTCCTAAGATTTTTAGGAAAATTGCAAAAAAATTAAAAAAGATTTTAGATGTGTCAAAAAAGAATCTAGAGTATTACATTTTTGTACAGGATTTTTCCAAATATTAGGAAAATATTTTTAAAAATCATTTTTTTTAATACTTTAAAAATTGTTGAACCTTCAAATATTTTTAAATTGTTCCAATTTTTCGTCAATTTTTTTAAAGTTCTGCAAAGATAAAAAATTATCTTAAAATCTTTAGGATTCAACATTGACAATTTTGAAACTCTTTTGAAATGTTTTGAAATCTTTTTAAATAATCTCTTAAAATTAATTTTTCTAACAAAAAATTCATTTTAATTTTTTCTAGGAACCTAAAGTTTTTTTTCATTTTCTTGACACCTTAAAAAATTCTTAAAATACCTTTTGAGGTATCATTATTTTTTAATCTGTTTAAAACTTAAAAGTATCTCTTAAATTTACTCAAATTTGTTGTAAAATTATGTATCATGGAAACATTTTGTTTCAAAATTTAGAGTTTTTTTCAGAATTTTAGGAAATAATTGAAAAATTTTTGTAATATTTTTAAATTTGCTTTGAAAATTAATTAAGAAAAAAGTAATATGAAATTTTCCCATGAATCTTAAGAATATTTTTTTAGTTCTCTTCTCGCCCTGCATAATTAAATTTAACTAAAATTCTTTTGAATCAAGAGAAATTAAAAAATTGTCTTCAAGTCTTATATTTTTTTCCACAAATTTCAAAATCTTCAGAAATTAAACTTATTCTTTCAAAATTAAATCTAAGCCGTTTAAAATTTTCCCTGAAATTTTCAAAGAAAAAAAATTAATCTCAAAATGTTTTAAATTCATTAGAAAACTTCTGCATTTTTTTCGGATTCTTAAAAATAAGTTTTTCCCATAATTTAATTTATTTTATCTCATTAAAAATCTGATAAATTTTAAAAATTATCGTGCGGTAGAAGAATTTTTAAGAAGAGAATTATGTTCCAACATTAAAAAGTCATTTACAATTTAAATACTCTCTTCGTTAAATAATATTTATAAACAGTCAGAAATTAATTTTAATTAATTCAGTAATTTTTTAACAACTGGTTTTTATTTAAATATTTGTGAATATTAGAAAAACCAGAAGTTAATTCAAATTTTTAAATTTTCAGTTATTTCTTTCAATTAAAGAAATTTTTGATAACCTTGTTCTGATGAGAAACCGAGGTCTTGAAATTCTTGAATTGTCAAGTGGGTGATTTTTTATATTTAGTTTTATCGAAGTTTGTTTCATTTTTTAGTACATGACTGTGATTATTTTCATAAATAATGAAGATAATTGAAATAGACTAATTACAAAGAAATTTATTTTATAACACGCATAATTATTTGAGAAAATAAGTAAATAATTTTTTTTTTAAATTTCCTGATTGTTTTCGATTTGCAAGCATTTTTCATAGTCATTTTAAAAATCTCGCACTCATTGTTGTTTACTACCTGATTATAATGCGTGAATATGACTTTAGATTTTAGATTTCTGGTAAATTTTTTGATTGCTTTAGGTTCTATTTTAAAAGACTAATTTTAAGATCGTAAGGTTTAAAAATATCTGGAAGAAGAATTTGGAACATTTTAAGTGATTTTTTTAATTTTCGCAAGATTGAAAAAAATCCCTAAAAATAAAATTCCCGACACTGTAAAATCACCGAATTGGAAAATTCCCAAATAATAAACTTTCCACTCAATTTATAAGCTTACCGAATTTACAAAATTCACAAATAATAAGATTCCCGATAGAAAATGAGAAGACTTAAGAATCGCCAAAAATAAAATTCCGAACATTGTAAGATTCCCGAATAATAAAATGTTCGATTAATAAAATTCCCGATAGAAAATGGGATGACTGAAAAATTTCCAAAAATAAAATTCCCTAATTGGAAATTTTCTGAATAATAAAATTTTCGAATAATAAATTGCCGCATTATAAAATTCCCCAAACGGTATATTCTCGAATAATAAATTCCGACACAGTTTATAATCGTACAGAGTTTTCAAAATTCCCGACAAAAAATGGGATGACAGAAAAAAATCGAAAAATAAAATTCCGAACATTGAAAAATTCCCGACTGCTAACATTTTCGAAAAATAAAATTCTCAAACTGGAAAATTCGCAATAAAAAATGGGACCGCGGAAAAATCCCGGTAAACGAAATTCTTGACACTGAAAAATTCCCGAATAATAAAATTTCCGAAATGGAAAATTCGCGAAAAATAAAATTTTCGAATAGTTAGATCCCCAAATTAAAAAATCCCCGAGTAATAAAATTCCGGATAAAAAATTCCAAAAAATAAAATTCACAACATTGGAAAATTCCCGAATTAAAAAATTCCCAAATAATACAATTTTTGAATAATGAAATTCCCGAATAAGAAATTCCCATATTATAGAATTCCCAAGTCGGTAAATTCCCGAGTAATGATATTCCCACATAGTTTATAATATTACCGAGTTGTAAAAATTCCCAAAGAATAAAAATCTCGAATAATAAGATTTTTGAAAATAAAATCCCCGAATTGAAATATTCCCGAAAAATAAAATTACCGACAGAAAATGGGACGACTAAGAAATTCCAAAAAATAAAAATCCTGGAAAATATTTGAAAATCAAAATTCCGGAATAATAATATTCCCGGAAAATAAAAATGCCGAAAGAAAATGGGGCGACTGAAAAATTCCGAAAACTAAAATTCCCTATACTGTAAAGTTCTCGAATAATAAAAATCGCGAAATTAAAAATTCTCGAATAATAAGATTCTCGTGTTGAAAAATTCCAGAAGAATGATATTTCCGAGTGGAAAAATTCCTGAATAAAAAAATTCCAACGCAGTTTATAATCTCACAGAATTTTAAGAATTCCAAATAATAAATTTCCTGATAAAAAATGGGACGATTTAAGAATGCTGAAAAATAAAATTCCTGGCACTGCCAAATTCCCGAATAATAAAATTTTCAAATAATAAAATTCCCCACAGAACATGAGACCATTGGAAAATTCCGAAAAATAAAATTTCCGAATAATAGAATTCTCGATTTGGAAAAGTCCCAAATATTAATATTGTAGGATTATAAAATTCTCTAATTGGAATATTCCCGAATAATAAAATTCCCACACAGCTTATAATGTTACATTATTGGAACCTTCCGGCCCTATTGAAAAATTCCCGAATAATAAAATACCTGAATTGAAAAATTTCCGAATAATAACATTTACGAAAAATAATACTCTTGAATTAAAAAACTCCCAACAAAAAAATGGGACCGCGGAAAAATCCTGGAAATGAAAATTCCTGGCACTGTAAAATTCTCGAATAATAAAATTTCCTAAATGGAAAATTCGCGAATAATAAAATTTGAGAAAAATAAAATTTCTAAATTGGAAAATTCCCAATAAAAAATGGGACCACAAAAAATCCCACAAAAGAAAATTCCTCACACTGTAAAATTCCCAAATAATAAAATTCCCAAATAATATCTGAAAATTAAAATTCCGGAATTGAAATATTCTTGGAAAATAAAATTTCCGAAAGAAAAAGGGACGATTGATAAATTCCAAAAAAATAAAATTCCCGACACTGCAAAATTCCCGAACAATAAAAATCGCGAAATTTAAAATTCCCGAGTAATAAAATTCTCGTATTGGAAAATTCACAAATAATATTTCCAAATTGGAAAATTCCTGAATAAAAAAATTCTCACGCAGTTTTTAATCTTACCGAATTTTCAAAATTCCAGATAATGAAATTCCTGAAAAAACGGTTAAATTATAAACTGTTCGAGAGTTTTATTATTCGGGAATTTTTCAATTCGAAAATTTCAAAATATGAAGAAATCTTTGAATTATTTGAAAATATCTCTCAAAGTGTTAGAACTTTTAAAAAGATTAAAAAAGAATTTGAAGTTTGAAAAGATTTCAAGCAATTTCAAACAAAATACAGTTATTTCATGATTTTAAAATGGAATTTGAACCTTTTGTAAGTGCTTCGAAAGGTTTTAAAAAATAAAATATTTTTTATGAGAATCAAGGAAAAAATTGAATTGATTTTTTATTTCAATAATTGTCAAATGAAATGTAAATTTCGTAAGATACAGAGCAATTAATTTAGTAACTTTTCAAAATTTTCGAAAGCTTTCAAGAATATAATTTTTTCGTACGATTTTTGGAAAAATTTGGATAATTATTTATTTCATAGCATTTGTTTTATGAAAGTATACTAATATTTCAAAAAATTTGAAACAATTTCCTTAAATCTCGAAAAAGATTTAAAAACAATATTCTTCTGTTTTGCAAATTTGAAACAAAAAACAGATTTTTGAAGATAACGAGAAAAATATTTAGAAAGTTTGTAGTGACTTTAAAAGGTTTCAATGCAATAAAAAAACTTTCCTTAGATTCCTTGTTATAAAAAATTAGTTTTAATACAACATCTAAAAAGTTTTTGAAACAAATTTAGAAATATTTTTAAAATGTCAAACCAGAATCTGGAAGATTTTAAGGCAATTTTTTAAATTTTGCAGAATTAAAAAAATAATAATAAAACTGAATGTAAATTTTTTAGGACTTAGAAAAAATTGTAACGCTTTTTAAGAAGTTTAAAGCTTTTTTCTAACCAAGTATCTATCTATATTGTGACGTTGCAATTTTATTGCAAGCCACAAGCAAATTATGTTCTAAAGTTCAATAGTTAATAATAGTTAATTTGAACGACGCTCAAATTTAAGACTCAATTTTATTTTATTGAATCCACAAGCTGCAGGGTTTTCTAAGACTATGGTTTATTTAGTTTAGTTCCTTTTATTTTAATAATTGATTTTCCCTGTTTTTGCTATTTTATTATGTACTTTCTGAAAAATCCAACCATTCTCGAGAATCAACAACCTTCCAGACCGAAAGAGAAACTTCTAGAAGCATTTGGGACGCCTTTCGTCGATTGGAGTTACTCTCCCTATTTGAAATTTCCCGCCTAACTCAGGCCGGGGCCTTAACAGATAACGTTCTCGGTGCTAGGGGCTTAACTTTAATTTTAATAAAGTCCTAGTAGCCGGCTTGGTTATTGTTATCATTCGGAGAGGATGTCTGAGACAATAGTTCAACATATCATGGACGAAAAAGTTGGTTTGAAACAGCCCCCTGCCTCGACCGTTAATGTGTATGAAGTACTATTTTTCTTACGATCCTGAGGGAAATGTCGGTCAAACTAATCTAACAGATGGCGCCACAAAAAGTAGGTCTGACTTTTTCATTGAATGGAATTAAGAAAAAGCAAAAATAATAAAAAACTTGATGCTGTTTGCAAATAAACAAAAAATATATATGAAAAAATAAGAGTAACTATTACTAATTATATAAAAATATAAAAAGTAATAAAAATATGTAGTTTAATATGAGTAAAATTTAATTTTAAACTACATTTTGAAAGCAGTTCGAACTTCATATTTCTATGATTTATTTTACTGATATTATTGATTTGATTATTTGTTTTAGTTAAAAAAATTATTTATTGTTAAAATTATTAATGGGTCCAATGAAAAAATTAACAATATTTAATTCCTTAATGAGAAAATTATTTAAAACATATACATGATTAGAAGAAGTAATATCAAATATATCACTTATATCCAATATAAATATAATAATAATTAAAATATGTAAGACTACAACTTCAGCTGCAAATTGAAGAATCTTTGTACCTTTAAAATCTTAACAATTTCGAGTTTTGGAGGAAATATTTTTAAAAAGTAATGGTAATTTTCATTAAAACGTTTGGAAGGAATTATTTGGTAAAAAGTCAATGACAAGTCTGATAAATGAGAAAATGGATTTAATATTATTTAATATAATGTATGTATGTATTTATTTAAATTGAACCGAACATCATATATACAAATAGTCTTATTATCGGTCAAAAATTTTTTGTTTTTGCTAAAAATGCTTCACATTATTATACGAATGACATTTAATAACAAAAATAATTTAAGAGTTTATAATAACCATTGTGATAAACAATTATTTTGGCAAAATATTAGAGTTTGAGATTTTTGAAATTATAATTTCCTTCAATAGCCAGAACGACTTCAGATATTCCTTAAAATAATAAATATTTAATAATATTGGATAAAATATAACAATTTAAATTTTTCTAAACAAATTAGATAAACAGATTGGAAATTTTGGCCCTTTGGCATGGAAATTTTTTGTTTGCATTGGAAATGTTGTAAGTTATTGGACGAATGACAACTAGTCACTAACATATTAGAAAAGTTAACAATAACCACTGTTATAAACAATTATTGTGACAAAATATTTAAACTTAAGGTTTTATCAAATTTAAATTTTCTTTGATGGCCAAGTCGGTGGGTTATTGTGAAAAGATTCTGTATTGAGTGAATCTTAGCAAGCAGTGTTATGATTCATTTTCAATCTATTGAGATTGAAAACTCGACTTTTTCCAAGTGAAACTGCCAACATTTAGAAATTGTTTATGTAAATTGTTTTTAAACATGTAAGTTGTTATATTCTACTAAATATTATCAAAGATACATTTTTTTAGGAATATCCGGAGCCATTGTAGCAAATAAAGAAAATAAACATTTTGATAAAACCTTACCTTTGAATATTTTGTCACAAGAATTATTTATAACAATGGTTATTGTAAACTTCTCAAATAATTTTGTGATTAGCAATCATTTGTCCAACAGTTTAAAACATTTTCAGTGCAGAAAAAAATTTCTATGCGAAAAGACCACAATTTTGAACTTCTTTTTCTAATTTGTCTACAAAAATTTAAATTGTTATATTTTATCAAATATTATTAAATATTTATTATTTTAAGGATTACCTAAAGTCGTTCTAGCCATTGAAGAAAATTATAATTTGAAAAATCTCAAATTCTAATATTTTGCACAAAAATTGTTTACCACAGTGGTTATTATAAACTTTTAAAGTATTTTTGTTATTAAATGTCATTCCTAAATTAATGTGAAGAAAAAAAATTAATCTCAAAATGTTTTAAATTCATTAGAAAACTTCTGCATTTTTTTCGAATTCTTAAAAATAAGTTTTTCCCATAATTTAATTTATTTAAAAAAAAAAATTAATCTCAAAATGTTTTAAATTCATTAGAAAACTTCTGCATTTTTTTCGAATTCTTAAAAATAAGTTTTTCCCA
>NC_046663.1:18977200-18986590 GCF_010883055.1 Belonocnema kinseyi
TAAGACATTACAATTCGATCCTTGTTACTGTAAACTTCTTACGCTCCTCTCTCAGATTAAACGTAACATTTAAACTTATGTGTGAACTATCTTCATTTTCCTTAACCCTTGTTATCGGTACATCTAAGAGCTCAAACCAAGTGCTCAACAATAGTTGAACCGGTTTGTTATAAATTCCTTTTTTATTATTCAAGTTTTATCATTTTAATTAAAAATTCATCTCTTTCATTGAAAAATTGTTTTTTTTTTTAAATTTTAAATTCATTTTTTTAACTAAAAATAATTCTCGTTTGGTTGAAACTTTATTATTGTAGTGTTATATTTATCAATTTGGCTAAAAATGAATTCTTTTATTGAAGACTAATTTTTTAATCTGAAAATTTCACTTTTCCTTTTCTAGTTGCAATATTCTGTTGAAATTCAAATTTTAAATTTCTCTAAGACAAATTTGCTCAAAAATTCCACAGTTTAATCAACAACACACGAATTTTCTACAAATTTCAACAGTTTAATTTTTAACAGTTAACTTTTCAACAAAATGCAGAAGTTGAATAACCAACAGATAAATTTTCTACAAAATAAACTCTTGAATTTTCAACTATACTACGAAAAATTCTATAATGCTTGCTAGCCATGGTCAAAACATAAACTAAAATCGGTCATAATTTATTCCAATTTTAGTCTTTTAGTTAAAGTGACATATCGTTGAAATCGCAAAAACTTAGATTCCGAATATAATATTTTTAAATTGCTGATTGCAAAATCAGAACATTTTTATGTTTCGTATTTTATTCCTTATTAGTACAAAGTGGCCCCACGCTGTCAAGGCGCAAGGCTCGACAGAGCGCACTCACTCAGTCAGCGAAGGGAGGGGAAGTCGAGTAGAGGGGGTAAGAAGTCCAGGTAGACCGCGATCAAATGAAAATCGCTCTTTTAAACAATCAGTCTCCATTCATCGCTTATTTTTACTAGGAACGACAGAGAAATTAAAAAGGTATTCGAAATAATGGAACTACTGATTCCAGAATTAAAATCGTTTATTCATGAAAATGACAGAACCAAGCTTCGCCAGATGATGTACAAAATATAAATCAGTGAAAAATTCACTGATTGAAATAACAGTTAATTAGTGATTAATCAGTGATTTTGGAATTAATCACTAATCAGTTCAGTAACACCAGAGTAAATTATGTAAAGTATAACCTCTAAGTTTTAAAGTTAAGCGTTGTTGTGAATCTTTTGCTTAAGCAGCCAAGAGAATTCCTTAATAAAATACATTTTTTAAATTAACTGAAAATCGATGACATTTCAAGGATTTATAGGGAACTTGCCATAATTGTCAGGACAAAGTATGGCAGTAATGGGAGGGCTGATAAATTTTCTAGGGAATTTGAATAAACCGGAACCTTCGCCAGGACTGGGAATTTGGGTTGGAGGTCCAGTTTTGGGTGTCGGTGGTAGATCTGTATGCTCTGTTATTATGGTGGCAGGAATAGCATGCATCCTCGGATTGTATGCGCCAAACATCTTATAATAATGATCATGTATGTCCATTAGCACAGGAGGCGTGTTTTTATTGCATTTGTGGCCTGGCTCTAATTTTAACTTAATTTTTTCATAAACCAATTTGTTATCTGCTTGTGGCTGCATGACTGCACAGTAGTAATTGTCGATTATTATTCCATGTACGAACTGCCAATAGGGGTCTAATATCACGTAGTAGTCACCACTTTGCAATGGATGAGCATAAAAATGTGGTGGCAGATAACTTTGAAAAAAGTGGGCATTTTCAATAATGATTTTAATATTAATTCCAGTTTCCATCATAGGCTCAGATAAATCTTTAAAAATAAATTATACGTAAATAATTAATTATAAATCAATTTTTAATAAACTTTCAACTTTTAAAACTTTTAAAAGAATTGAAATTTCAGATTCAAACAGGGAATTTAAAAAATCTTAATAAAATCTTATCTGAAACAGGGCACTTTCAAATATTAACCAATTCTAAATTAAAACTGAAAATTTTCGAAATTTTAATAATTTAAATTCTGGATTGTAATTAACAATGAATTTTTCAAACGAATTATAATTCTGTTCTAAATGAATTAAATGAAAATTTTTAAAAGGTTTAAAATTTTAGTTTGGAAATGGAAATTTTTCGAAAGAATTATAATGCTGGCTTGGAACAGGGAATTTTTTAATTTAAATAAATTCTGAACTGGAAGAGGGAATTTAAAATTTTTTTTAAACTATGAATTGGAACTGAAAATTTACGAGAAGAAGTAAAATTCTGGATTGTAACAGTGACTTTTTGAAATGAATTATAATTCTGACTTGGAACAGAAAATTTTAATATTTAACTAAATCCTAAGCTAAAACAGGATATTTAAAAGATAAATAAAAATTCTAACTTAAAACAGTGGATTTTTAAATTTAAATAAATTCAGACTTCGAATTAGAAATTTTTAAAAACTCTCGATTGGGACAGCGATTTTTTTAAAGAATTATAATTGAAACTTGGTAGGAAAAATTTTCAAATTTACATCAATTCTGATTTGGAACAAGGAATTTTTAGATTTTAAGAAATTATGAATGAAAACTGGAAATTTTCTAAAATAATCAAAATTCTGGATTGTAATTAACAGTGAATTTTTTAAACAAATTATATGATTCTAATTTGAAACGTTAAATTTTAGAATTTTAATCAATTCTGAACTAAAACAGGAATTTAAAGGAAATCAAAATTCTGACTTATAACGGAGAATTTTTATATTTAAATAAATTCAGAATTGGAGTTATAAATTTTGAAAAAGTCTCAATTGGAACAACAATTTTCTTCAGAATTATAACTTCGACTTGGAAGAAGGAATTTTCAAATTTAAATAAATTCTGATCTGCAACATGGAATCTTAAAATTTTTATAAATTATAATTAAAACTCGAAATGTTCTAAAAAAATTAAATTTCTAAATTGTAACAGTTAATTTTTTAAGCGAGTTATAATAAATGTTAATTTTGAACAAAGAATTTCAACTTTCGACCAAGTAGATGATTTTTTAATAAAAAAAAATTACCTTCCTACGAAAAATATAAGAGTTGAATTTCCAACCAAGAAAGGTTTTTCATTTCAAAAGGAAATTTTTTTACAATTTATAATTTTCAAACGAATATTTCAATTTTAAATCTGAAGTAATAATTTTCCATACAAAAAGGCGAATTTTTAAGAAAATAATTGAACTTTGATCTAAAATGATGAAACTTAAATAAAAAATACATTTTTTAAAAATAATTTTAAATTACCGCAAAGCAATTGAATTTTTCATGCAAAATATTAATTATTAAAGAAAAATATAAGTTTGGAATTTACTACACAGAAAATTTTTTAATCAAGAGAGAAAAAAAAATCATCAAGTTGTTAACTTTCAACCAAATTTTTCAATTTTGAATCTAAAAGGACAAATTTTCTGCCCAAAAAGCAAAATCTTTAACAAAACAGATTTAGAAAAAAAAATTTCGACAAAATAGTTGAATTTTCAAAAAATAATTAAATTTATACAAAATAGTTGATCTTTCAACTGAAATGATGAAGCTTTAACAAGAAATATATTTTTTAGAAGTAATTTCAAACTTTCACCAAGTAATTGAATTTCCTATAAAAAATGTTAATTCTTAACGAAAAATCCTACCAAGCAAAGTTTTTTAGTCAAGAGAAAAAAAAATATCGTAAAGTTGTTAATTTTCAACCAAATATTTCAATTCAAAATCTAGAACGAAAAATTTTCTATTCGAAAAGGCAAATATTCAAGATAACAAATTTGCTACAAAATGATCACATTTTTTGACAAAATAGTTCAATTTTCAGCAAAATAATTAAATTTTTAACAAAATAATTGAACTTTCAACTAAAATGATCAAGTTTGAAAAAATACATTATCAATAAATAATTTCAAATTTCAACCAAATAGTTGAATTTTCATTCAAAAAATATTAATTTCTCAACGCAAAATATGAGAGTACAATTTGCAAGCAAGAAAAGTTTTTTAGTCAAGAAATAAAAAAAATTTCATCAAGTTGTTCATTTTCAACCAAATATTTCAATTTTTAATCTAAAAGGAAAAATGTCCTATACAAATGGACGAATCTTCAACAAAATAGTTGTTTAACAAAATGATTAAAGTTTTGTCGAAATAGTTCAATTATCAAAAAAGTAAATAAATTCTTAACAAAATAGTTGAACTTTCAACTGAAATGATGAAGCTTCAACAAAAATTACATTTTTTAGAAATAATTTCAAATTTCCACCAAGTATTTGAATTTTCAATCAGAAACATTAATTCTTAATGAAATATATAAGAGTTGAATTTCCAAACAAGAAAAGTTTTTTAGTGAAGAAAGAAAAAAAAATTCTTTAAGTTGTTCATTTTCAACCAAATATTTCAATTTTTAATCTAGAAGGATAAATTTTCGATAAAAGGTGAATCTGCAACAAAACAGATTCTCGTCCAAATGATAAAATTTTTGACAAAACAGTTGAATTTTCAACAAAATAACTTAATTTCCAAAAAATAGTTGAACTTTCTACTGAAATTATGAATTTTAAATAAAAAAAGAATTTTAAAAAAAACTTTTACTTTCATCCCAGTAAATAAAGTTTCATTAAAAAATATTAATTCTTAACAAAAAATATGTATGTTGAATTCACAACCAAAAAAGGTTTTACAGTTGTGAGGAAAAAAATTTTACCAAGTTGTTAATTTTCTAGCCAATATTTCAATTTTGAATCCAAAAGGACAAATTTTCTATAAAAAAGGCGAATCTTCAACAAAACAGATTTTTTTTAAATGATAACATTTTTGATAATTTTTTAATTTTTTTAAATTTTTACCAAAATAATTAAATTCTCGACAAAATAGACGAACTTTGATCTAAAATAATGATTCTTGAACAAACAAAAAAAGAATTTTTCAGCAATAATTTTTAACTCATGTAGTTGAATTTTCAATAAAAAATATTAATTCTTAAAGAAAAATATAAAAGTTTAATTCGCAACTGAGAAAGGTTTTTCAATCAAGAGAGAAAAAAATTTCATCAAGTTGTTAATTTCAACCAATTATTTCAATTTTTAATCTAGAAAGACAAATTGTCTACCCGAAAAAGCGAATCTTAGAGAAAACAGATTTTCAATAAAATAATTAGATTTTTGAACTAATAGTTAAAATTCCAAAAAATAATGAATTGTTTAACATAATAGTTGAACTTTTAACTAAAATGATAAAGTTAAAAAAGAACGTTATTAAGAAATAATTTCAACTTTCAACCAAATATTTGAATTTTTAATAAAAAAGAAAAGATTAACTCTTAACGAAACATATAAGAGTTGAATTTTGAACCAAGAAAGGCTAATTAATGCAAAGAAAAAAATTTTCCATTAAGCTATTAAATTTCAAACACAAATTTCAATTTAGAATCTAAAAAGACAAATTTTCTGTCCAAAAAGGCGAATTTAAACAAAAACAGATTTTCAACGAAATGATTAAATTTTTGACAAAAACGTTTAATGTTCAAGAAATAATTAAATTTATCCAAAATAGTTGAACATTGCACTAAAATTATGAATCTTCAATAGAAAAAAGGATTTTTAACCAAAGTATCAAATTTCAATCAAATAATTGTATTTTAATTTTTTTTAATATGAATTCGTAACAAAAATTATAAAAATTAAATTCCCAACCAAGAAAGGTTTTTAGTCAAGAGGTAAACAAATTTTTATCAAGCTGTTCAGTTTCAACCAAATGTTAAAAATTTTAATTCTAACAAATATTTTCTAAAAAAAAATTATTTTTGGACGACGCAATATTTACCAATAAAATTGGCGATAACTGCCGAAGCAAAGAGGGTCACTACGGCCCTCATCTTTTCTCACACGAAGAAATGACAAAGAAATTTTAGATTTTACTGTGACTAATGAAACCAAAATGCCCACGTGTATATATACTGCTCATTCTACCATTGCCCCCCCCCCCCATTGTTTCAAACTTCGTCGGATTTTTTAGTGCAGAGAATCCCACTTTTCTGAGATATTTGTTTTTCCTCAATCTCTTTTTCCGGTTTCATAGCACAGAAAGAGTAAAGATTGACAACACACGTACAATTTTTAGAGAATCTAAAATTACTTGAAGGTTGCATTTTTAAATGAATTTACTTCCCGTCTTCCATAAACTTTTTCAATGTTTATAAAAAAAGCTAGTTGAGTTTAAAATTTGGGATATTTTAACGAAAAATTCCTTATTGTCGTCACAACCTTCGGTTTCCAACTACAACTTATAAACCATAAAGAGATAAAATTAACTTAACAATGCCGGACGCCACATCCACTTGGATCAAAAAAATGAAATTTTACAACAAAAATTAAATTTTAAAAACCGAAATTTGCCTAGGCTGAACTCAGTATCTCAACTGCATAATGGTAGAGGGGGTGGTTCTAAATATTTCATTTGATACACTTAAATTATGAAATTTTCAATTCAAATTAAATACTACACGAGAATTTTGTTTAAGAAATTTATTAAATTTTGATTACAAGGAATGTTAGGGGATACTAAACTATTGAATATAGAAATGCCTACATTTACTTAAGACTACAAGAAAAGAAAACTTCGCAATAAAATCAACTAAACCTGACCTGAGTTTTCGTCAAGTTTTCCAAAACTATCGAAATGCAGATGTTAACAAAAAAATAAAATTGTAAGACAATAAACTCAGGGCTCAATAATCTTATATAGACAAAAATTGAAGGAAATAGTGTCCCGAGTCTCAAACAATATAGGAAGTGGAACTAATCTTCTAACAAAATTTTGTCACATTAGAAACAAATGAAGAATTTCACAGGGCATGCGTGAAAACGATTCAAGAGTAAAATCTTATAATCGAGCATACAAAAATCGACGCATTGAGTAGAAACGAAGTTCGCAGGGAGAGGGTCAAAATAATTCAGGGGCATAATCTTCTAATCTACACATAAAATCAACTCATTAAGCAAAAACAAATTTCGCAAAGGAAAGGGTAAAAACTAATGCAGGGGTATAATCATAAAATCCAACATACAAAACAAATTATTGGACAGAAAACAACAACCAAATACGTAATTCACTCAAGGAAATAATCTCAAGTTTCCGTGTGCCGAAAAATTCAAAGACTTAATTTAAAAAAGGGCCACACGAAAATAATTAAATTTCTCCTTTCAGATCTATAGAAGAAAAATGTACAATGACTCAGAATTCTGGATTAAATCTAAAGTCCGCGACGAACTGGGATGTTTAAACAGAATTGGGGCTCCGTAGTACACCGTTATTTGCACTTATTCTTCACACTAAAACTCTAAACTGATTCTTTCCACAAAAACAAAGAATACACAGGAATGATGACGCGTCGTCCTCCACAAGCGGCTGACGAAAAAGTGACACGCGCTTTAGCGTTGTTTCCTTCCTTCCCGACGAGATGAATCCTGATTCGTCCATACTCCATCCTCTGATTGGTGTTGCTATGGAGTTTGTTTGATGCGGGAAACAGGATCAGTGACGTGATGTTAGGTGTTTAAAAACAAATGCTATGTCCAAAAACAAAATGTTTCCTTCCGAATTTGATTATTTCAAACCAACCCCATGCATCGCCACCACTTTTCTGTTTTCTTACGACCCGGAGGGAAATTGTCGGTCAAACTAATCCAACAGATGACGCCACCAACAGTAGGTCTGTCTTTTTCATTGAATTGCATTAAGAAATAGCAACAATAATTAAAAACTTGATGCTGTTTGCAAATAAACAATATATATATATATATGCAAAAATAAGAGTAACTATTAATAATTATTTAAAAAAAGAAAAAGTCATAAAAATATGTAGTTTAATACGAATAAAATTTAATTTTATGATACATTTTGAAAGCAGTTCGAACTTCATATTTCTATGATTTGTTTTTCTGATATTATTGATTTTATTATTTGTTCTAGTTAAAAAAAATATATTGATTGTTAAAATTATTAACGTAGCTAATGAGAAAATTATTTAAAACATATACGTGATCAGAAGAATTAATAAAAAATATATCACTTATATCCAATATAAATATAATAATAATTAAAATATGTAAGACTAGAACTTGAGTTGTTTTGAAGCAAATATTTTTAAACAGTAAGATTAATTTGAATTAAAATGTTTTGAGGGAACAATTTGGTAAAAAGTCATTGACAAGACTAATAAATGAGAAAATGGATATAATATTATCAATATGATGTATATTTTTAATTAAATTGAACCGAACGTCATATATACATTTATGCAGTTCAATAATTTATTTATTGCTTTATCTTGAAAGCTTTTTTCTCGCCGCATACAACCCCTAATAATTTTATTTAAAAATTTAAATTTAAAGAAGATTTTGAATTAAATTATTAATTTTATTATTGCAAACCTCATTCTAAAATAAAGAGACTTTAAGCTATTAAACTCTATAAACAAACGTACTGTACTCATGGCGCACAATTAGAGGAAATGCACTTTTTTCAGTCAAGAATGTTCAGAGCCTTCAATTTTTTGCGATTTTCAATTTTTTGTTTAAAATTAAAGATTATGAAATTCTATAGATCTCGACTTTACGAACTTTTATCTCCTCTATTTTTTTTATTAATAATTTTTCCACTGAAAGCATAGAAAAACTATATCTTTTTATATAACAATTTTTTACGCTTTAATAACTGATCATAAAAACCTTATATTGTCTTAAATAAATGTTTAGAAACTCATAGAATAGAAATAATGTGCTTATTAATCCATTTATTTCTTATAAACCAATTTTATGAACAAATTGAATTTAATCTGAATTTTTTTTAAACTATGAATTGGAACTGAAAATTTACGAGAAGAAGTAAAATTCTGGATTGTAACAGTGACTTTTTGAAATGAATTATAATTCTGACTTGGAACAGAAAATTTTAATATTTAACTTCTTAAGTTATTTCAAATTTCAATCAAATAGTTGAATTTTCATTCAAAAAATATTAATTTCTCAACGCAAAATATGAGAGTACAATTTGCAAGCAAGAAAAGTTTTTTAGTCAAGAAATAAAAAAAAATTTCATCAAGTTCATAATTCTGACTTGGAACAGAAAATTTTAATATTTAACTTATTAAGTTATTTCAAATTTCAACCAAATAGTTGAATTTTCATTCAAAAAATATTAATTTCTCAACGCAAAATATGAGAGTACAATTTGCAAGCTATTAAGTTATTTCAAATTTCAACCAAATAGTTGAATTTTCATTCAAAAAATATTAATTTCTCAACGCAAAATATGAGAGTACAATTTGCAAGCAAGAAAAGTTTTTTAGT
>NC_046663.1:18986690-18998663 GCF_010883055.1 Belonocnema kinseyi
TCGAGTACAGTAAAGATTATTCTAAACCTAAGAGATTCGAAGAAATCACGTTTTAAAAACAGACGTAAAACCTTATAAATCTGAAAATTGCGCAGCAACAACTATTAAGTTGTAAAATTCATTAATTGTCATTTGCCAATTCTTTAAAAGTATACCTTTACAAGTTTCCCTGTAAAATTGTTTGATTATACATTACAGTTTAAGATTAATTATGTAACTAAGCATGGGTCCTAATCATCAATTAGAAAGAAAAATTTTGTTATAATAAACACAATTTTTTATTTATCATCTCCAGTTCTTAGAATAATATAATTATAAAATAATTTATAATTATTAAAATGAATAATTATACCCAATTATTTTAATCCATGTTATTAAAATTTCAATTTATTATTATTATTATGTTTTTAAAGATTAGGGTTTCATATAATTATGAATTGAAATCTATTACAATGTATTAATTTTTCGTTAAAAATGTACAGTTTCAATAAAAATTCAACTATTAAATTTTTAAATGATTAAAAGTTGGAACTACTTTATTAATATATAATTGTTTAGTTTGATGTTTTGACTATTTTGATGGAAATTCGTTCTTTTTGGTTAAAAATAGTTTGTCAATCAAGAATTTAACTATTCTTTTTTTGGTTTAAAATTTATAAATATTAGTTGAAAATTAAGCTACTAAATTTTTAATTGGTTTGAAGTTTGAACAATTTGTTAAAAAATCATTTTATTCTGTTCAAGATTGAACTTTCCTGTTGAAAATTCGTTTTTTTTTACTAAAAAATTAATTTTTTCAACTGAAAATTCAACTATCCTATTTTTGGTTAAAAAGAAGCTGGTCGTTTTTAGTTGTAAGTTAAATTATTAATATTGTCATTTGTTCAAAGGTGAACTTTGTTAAAAATTCGTTTTTTAGTTGAAGATTGAACTATTTTGTTAGAAATTCGTTTTTTTATGATTGAAAATTATTTATTTTTTAAAAATTGAACTCTACGATTATTAAGAATTTAACAATTTGGTTAAAAATTGTTGTGATTTTTATCCCTTTCTCTTGTGAAAATTCAACTCTTAGTTGAAAATTTAACTGTTTTATTGAAAAGTCATCCTTTTCGATTGCAATCTCAACTATTTAGTTTAAGATGCAACTGTTTTTGGACAAAGATTAATTGTTTACTGAAAATTTAATTTCTGTATTTTTTGTTTTTTTGGTTAGAAATAAATTTTTTTTTATGATGTAATTATTCCATTTTTGGTTGAAAATTCATCTCTATCCGTTGAAAATTATAAATATTTTTGGCAATTTTTTAAATTTGAAAAGTCCAGTATTATATTTTTTGTATTATATTATATTATTATGCAGTATTATATATATTAATAATGATTTGGCTATTTTGTTGCCAAGACGTTTTTTTTGTTGAAAATTAGTTTTTCTTCATACAAAAAATTGACTGTTCTATTTTTTGTTGAAAATCATCGTTTTCAGTTGAGAATTTGAAAATTCGGTTGAAAACGTATATATTTTGTACTAAATTCATATTTTTTGTTACGAATTTATTATTCCTGATTAAAAATACTGTGGAAAGTCTAATTTCTTTTTTTTTACTTTATTTCTAAATTACAAAAATTAATTAATGGGTGCATTAATTTTACATGCTGATGAACCTTGTTGTTTCAGTTTATTAAGATTTATCAACTTGAAATTATATTATTATATTTTCAGTTAAAATAATTAATTTTCAAAGGAGATTAAGGAAATCTTAAACGAAATTCCCGAATAATAAAATTCCGGAGAGTTTATAAGATTACGGAAATTAAAATTTTTCGACTAAAAATCACCAAATTATAAAATGCCCGAAGTAGAAAATTAACGAATAATAAATTTTCGGAATAATAAAATTTCCGAATAGTGAAATTCTCGGGAAAAAAATTCTCGAAGGGGAAAATTTTCGAATAATAAAAATCGCAGTTATTTCTTATTTTCCAAATTAAAATACTTTGTCACAATAATAAATGATAATACAACAATATTCAAGAAATTAATGTAAAATGCTAAAAATTCCAAGTTTTTCATTCAGAGCAACCAAAACTGCACTGCAAATTGGAATTGAAAAATCGACAATCGATAGTTGAACTCTTTTGATGTAATTAATTTGAAAAATGCTAAAAATAAAAGATGTCGCTTTTCTAATTCTGTGAAAAAATTAAAATTAAAAGTTTGTCTGAATTCATCTCAATGTCAAAAATACCCCACCCCCTCCCTTAACTCATGAAAATAATAAAAGGGAAAAAATTGGTGACTTCGAATTCAGAAAAAGAACTAAAATCTACAAATTTCTACCTTCCTACTAAAAAAATGTTAAACATAAAAAACTGCTGCTTTTTTAACTCAGAAAAAATTAAATCCAAAATGTCCTCCCTCAAATTTGATAAAAATATTAAAAATCAAAAGTTACTAAATAATGGTTCTAAAAAAAGCATTCTATAATAAAAGAAGTACAATTTTGACAAGAAAGATGACTTTTTACCACTCAACAAAAAAGATTTTTTAAACTAAAAACCAAATCAAGTAAATGATTTTTAACAATAAAAAATCTGATTTTCAAGCGGGTAAATTCAATAAAAAGGTCAAGTTTTTAACCAAATATTTGATTGAAAATGAATTTTGACAAGCAAGATTAATTTCTGATCAAAAATGGAATATTCAAAATCTTAAATAAAAAAAAAATGATTTCTTCCCAAATAGAGAAACAATCAACTCACTTGTTTTGTTTTGAATTGAACATTGGAACATTGAATTTTTAGTAAAAAAATGAGTTTACAACAAAAAATATTTTTTTCAAATCATAATAATAATTTCATAAGAAAAAAGACAATCTTAAACAAAATATATCAGTTTTCAACAATATTGTTGAATTTTAAAGCCGAAAGTATAATTATCTACAAAAACAGTTGAATTTTCATTCAGAAAATATGATTTTTTTTTTAACAAAAAAGTTCAATTTCTAGCATACATTTAAATTTTCATAAAAAATTTGAATTTTTACCAAGTAGTTCAGTAAAAAAATTCAGCAAAAATAGAAGTTACATTTTGAATTAAAAAAATTGAATATACCACCAAAAAGTTAAGTTTTCAAATAGAAAAAAATTAATTGTCAATTAAAAAATTAATTAATAGTGTAGTTTTCAGAAAAAAAAATTAGTTAAAAAAAGACGACAATTTCAACAGAAAAAGTTCGATTTCAAACGAAAGAGATGAATAATTTCAAAAAACATGAAGTTTTAACTAGAAAAGGTAAATTCTCAAATAAAAATACACATTTTTTAATAAAAATGGATTAAGTGAATGGAAGCTTAATTTTAAGTCAAAAAGACTGAAAGATTTAATTTAATTTTACAGGATTATACAAATATTTAAAAAAATCGAACCTTTCTAAAAGATATTGAGGACTCTTAGAAATTTGGAGGAAATACAAAATATTTGGAAAATTTTCGGAAATTCAAGTTTGGAAATATTTAAAATTTATTTAAAACTTCCTACATTTTTAAAATTATTATTAGCTGAATCAAAATTTTCTTGAAACTTTGAAAAATCATTAAAAATGCAAAAAATTCTTTAAAATCTTCCAAATTTTCCTAGGCTTTGAAAGAAAATTAGAAACGATTTTTGAATGTTTCTTCAATTTTTGAAAAATGATTTCAATTGTTGAAAAATCGCCTTAAAATCAAGTAAATTTTGCTAGGAATTCTAGGAAAATTCAGAAGATTTTTGAAGATTTCAGATATATGAAAAAAGAATCTAGAAGATTACAATTTATTTCTTATTTCACGGGATTTTACAAAATATTAGGAAAAATCGTAAAAAATGTTCCCACAAATCTTCAAAAAATTATTTTGTAATTATTTAATAATTGTTATATCTTTTAATATTTTTAAATTATTAAAAGTTTTCGTCAAATTTTTTGTTCGTTCTGCAAAATGAAAAAAATTATCTTATATTCTTACGGATTCAACTTTGACAATTTTAAAAATCTTTTGAAATGCTTTGAAATCTTTCCAAATGATGCCTTAAAATTAATTTTCGAAAATAAAAAATCAGTTTAA
The DNA here is from genome assembly GCF_010883055.1 of Belonocnema kinseyi. NCBI lineage: Eukaryota > Metazoa > Arthropoda > Insecta > Hymenoptera > Cynipidae > Belonocnema > Belonocnema kinseyi. Next base: position 18,990,795 of record NC_046663.1, read on the forward strand.
TTTTACCTTGAAACCTAAAGAACCTTTTTCATTTTTCAGAAACCTTACAAAATATCTAAAATACCTTATCAGTAATCATTATTTTTTAATCGTTTCAAAACTTGCATGTATCCCTTAAATTCACTAAAATTTGTTTGTAAAATCATATATTATGGCGAAATTTTGTTTTAAAGCCTTTTTTTCCAAATTTTCGAAAATAATTTCAAAAGTTTTTTTTACCTTTTTCAATTTGCTCTTAGAATTCATTAGGAATTAATTATTATATTGAGATTATTTAATCTCAAAATCGTTTAATTTATTAAAAATTTATTATTTAATTTTTCTTGTCTCTTTAAAAGTTTGAAAAATTAACGAAATTATAGTGTGGTAGAAGTATTTTAAAGAAGAAAAATATTTCTCAATATTAAACAATAATTTACAATTTAATTATCTTCTTTTAATAATGTTTAGAAACATTTAGAAATTAATTCTAAAGAATTTAATCATTTTTTCACAACTGGGTCTTTTTTAAATATTTGCGAATATTAGGAAAACAAGATGTTTATTCCAATGTTTCAATTTTAAGTTATTTTTTTTTCTATTGAAAAAATGTTTGATGACCTTGTTTTGATAAGTAACCCTGGTCTCGAAATTCTTGAATTGTCAGGTGAGTGATTTTGTGTGTTTAGTTTTATCGAAGTATGTATCATTTTTTTAGTACATGCGACTAAGATTATTTGCATAAATAATGAAGATAGGTAAAATAGAAGAATTGTGACATTTTTAACATTTTTCCATTCTTGAGCAATAACTTGTAAATATCTCATGTAGGTGGAGGTCACGTAATTTTTAAAATGGAATCAGGAAGATTGACAAAAAATAAGCAGTAGAATAAATTATAAATTATTATTACAGAAATTCAATTGAAAAGTTGATATACATGTTTTTTTGAGGAAATAAATAAAATAAATTTTTAAAAACATTTCCTGCTTATTTTTGAATTTTCAAGCATTTTTCATAGTCATTTCGCCTTGAAAAAAGGTTAATCGAAAGTTTCGAAAACTTCGCAATCACTGTTGTTTACTAACTGATTAGTTGCAAACTGTGTGAATATGACTTTAGATTTTAAAAGGTTCTTTCCCATGTTTTCATTCTTCTTAAAAAATTTTTGTCTAAAAGAGAAATTTTGAATTGTAAATTTTAAATGAGGTTAATAAAAATGAGGAATTTTCTAAACCATCAAATTTTAATGAATCAAAATTTTTAGAAAAGTGGTTTTATTTGCTGCCAGAATTTATTTCTGAAAGTTTTTAAACGTGATTGGTTATATACAAAATATTAATTGTGATTTTTTCTTAATATTGGGAAACAATTATGTTCTTATCATTTTGGAAAATGACAATAAAGATTTCTGGGAAAAATTTTGATTCAGTTAGGTTTAATTTTAAAAGACTATTTTTCAGACACTACTACAAAATCCCAGAAAATAAAATTCCCGATAATGTAAGATCACCGAATTGGAAAATTTTGGAATAATAAAATTCCCACGCAGTTTATAATCTTACCGAAATTCCGAAAATCCCAAATAATAAAATTTTCGATTAATGAAATTATTGAATAATAAAATTACCGATAAAAATGGGATGACTGAACAATTCTGAAAAAGAAAATTCCCGAATTTAAAATTTCCCGAATAATAAAATTCTCGACTAATAAAATTTTCGAATAATAAAATTCTCGAATAATAAAATTCTCGAGTAATAAACTCCCAACAGAAAATAGGATCCCTGAAAAATTCCCGAATTGGAAAATTCATGAGCAATAAAATTTTCGAGATGAAAAATTCCGGAATGATTAAGTTTCCTAATAATAAAATTCTCGAATAATAAATTCCCAGATTAAAAAATTCCCACGTCGGTCTATTTCTGATCAACAAAATTCCCACAAAATTTTATAAGCACACCGAGTTTTCAAAATTCCCAAATAATAAAATATCCTAATAGGAAAATTCCCGAATAATAAGATTTTCAAAAAAAAAAAAAAATCTCGAATTGGAATATTCCCGGAAAATGAAATACCCGTGCGAAAATAGGACGGTCTATTCTCAAATAACAAACTTCCCACACAGTTTATAATCTTACTGAGTTTTTAAAATTCACAAATAATAAAATAACCGAATAGGAAAATTCCCGGAAAATGAGATTTTAGAAAATAAAATTATCGAATTGGAATATTCCCGGAAAATAAAATGCCCTTCCATAAATAAAACGACTGAAAAATTCAGAAAATATAAATTCCCGACCCTGTGAAATTCTCGAATTTCCAAAACTCCCAAATAATAAAATTTCGGACAGAAAATAAGACGACCGAAAAATTCCAAAAAATAAAATTCCCGAGACTGTAAAATTCCCGAATAATAAAATTTTCGATGAATGAAATTATCGAATAATAAAATTTCCGATAAAAAATTGGATGACTGAACAATTCTCAAAAAGAAAATTCCCGAATTTGAAATTTACCGATAAAAAATGGGATGATTGAGCAATTCTGAAAAATAAAATTCCCGAATTTGAAATTTCGCGAATAATAAAATTCTCGAATAATAAAATTCTCGAGTAATAAATTCCCAACAGAAAATGGGATCCCTGAAAAATTCCCGAAAGAAAATTCCTGACACTGTAAAATTCCCGAACTGGAAAATTCACGTACAATAAAATTTCCGAGATGAAAAATTCTGGAATGATAAAGTTTCCTAATAATAAAATTCCCAGATTAGGAAATTCCCACATCGGTCTATTCCTGAATAACAAAATTCCCACAAAAGTTTATAAGCATACCGAGTTTTCAAAATTCCCAAATAATAAAATATCCAAATAGAAAAATTCTCGATTATTAAGATTTTCAAAAAATAAAATTCTCGAATTGGAATATTCCCGGAAAATTAAATTCCCGTGCGAAAATGGGACGACTGAAAAATTCAGAAAAATAAAATTCCCGACACTTTAAAATTCTCGAATAATAAAAATCGAAAAATTAAAAATTTCCGAATAATAAGATTCTCGTTTTAGAAATTTCTCGAAAAATAATATTTCCGAGTTGGGAAATTCCCGAATAATAAAATTTCCGAATTGGAAAATTTCCGAATAATAAGATTTTTGAAACATAAAATTCCGGAATTGGTACATTCTCGAATAATAAAATTTCCGACGGAAAATGGGGCGCCTTCAAATTTTCAAAAAATTTAATTGGCGACCCTGCAAAATTCCCGAATAATACAAATCACGAAATTAAAAATTCCAGAATAATAAAATTTGCGAAGAATGAAATTTCCAAATAACAAATTCCCAGATTAAAAAATTCCCAAATCGGTCTATTCCCGACTAACAAAATTCCCACACAGTTTATAACCTTACTGAGTTTTTAAAATTCCCAAATAATAAAATATCCGAATAGGAAAATTCCCGAATAATAAGATTTTAGAAAACAAAATTCTCGAATTGGAATATTCCCGGAATATATAATGCGCTTCCATAAATAAAACGAATGAAAAATTCAGAAAAATAAAATTCACGACCCTGTGAAATTCCCGAATTGGAAAATTCCCAAATAACAAAATTTTCGAAATAGAAAATTCACGAATAATAAAAATTTCTAATATTCAAATCCCAGAATTGAAAAATAGCCGAAGTAATAAAATTAGAGTTAGAAAATGGTAACACTGTCAAATTCCAAAAAATTAAATTTCCGCCATTGTGCAATTCCCGAATAATGAAATTTTCGAATAATAAAATTCCCAAATAATAAATTGCCGGATTGAAAAATTCCCAAATCAGTATATTCCCAAATGATAAAATTTCCACTGAGTTTATAGTCTTATAGGGGTTTCAAAATTCACCAAATAGTAAAATTCTCGATTTGGAAAATTCCCCAATAATAAAATTCACACACAGTTTATAACCTTACCGAATTTTCAAAATTTACAATTAATAAAATTCACGATTCACGCTGTAAAATTCCCGAAGAATAAAATTTTCCAATAAAAAAATTTCCAAAAAATAAAATTCCCGCAAAAATGGGTGTATTGAAAAATACCTAAGAATATAATTCCCGACACTATAAAATTTCCGGATTGTAAAGTTCCTAATTTCCTAATGTTTAGAGTTTTTGAAATTATTGTTACAATTTAAAATAACAATAATTGAAAAAAATGTTAACGAGAAATATAGACTTTCCAATTATTATTACTTTCAATTTAAGCAATAATATTAGAAACTTTAAACATCAAAAATTATTTTTGTATAAAATATTACATTATTGTATTTTTAATAAATAATCGGAATTTGGGTATTTTACAGTGTCAGAAATGTTATTTTTTAGAATTTTTCAGTCGTTTAAAAATATTATGAAATCTTTGAATTATTTTAAAATATGTTTCAAAGTTTTAAAAGTTTTAATCAAATTAAAAAAGAAGTTGTAATTGGAAAAAATTTCAAGCAATTTTAAACAAAATGAAGTTTTTTCATGATTTTCAAATGAAATTTGAAAGTTTTGTAAGAATTTTCAATCATTTAAAGAAAATAAAATATTTCTTATGCTAATACAGGAAAGAAATTAATTGATTTCTTATTTTTAAAAATTAATTTTAAGAAAGTATCCAAAAATATTTTAAAACATTTAAAATAATTACCGCAAAATACGCAAAGGAATTGAGAAGAGGTTAGAGAAAAATTGGGCAAATTTCCAAGCTGACATAATTTAGAAAAATCCGAATATGTTTAAGATCAATTAAAAATGATTGAAAACTTAGAAAAACAATTTTTAACTTACGTTAGAAAGATTTCAACAAATATCCAATTATATGTAGAACAAGAATGTAAAAGATTTGAGAATGATATTTTTCTGTTTTGCAAGATTGCGAAATTATTTAAAAAATTCGAATAACTTCATGAGGTATTAAAAAATTTCAAAAGACAAAAAATAATTTTGTAATTAAAAATTTCAAAAAATAGAACAAAAATATAGGTCTTTGAAAATATTGAGAAAATAGTTTGTAAGGTATTGGAAAATTTAAAAGTTTTCAAGATAATAGAAAATGTTTTCTTAGATTCCTAGTTAGGATAAATTAATTTTAGATTTATTTATTATTATTTATTTATACGTTTATTTTTCAGCCTGTTGGCTTTAAAAAATTGACTTGCTTACACTTCCATTTTTTACAGAATTTTCCTATAATTACGTCTTACAAAGTACTATCCATCCATACCTTATAACTAATCCGCTCGCTCCTATAGCCTAACCTTCCTTGTTGCGCTTCGCCTCGACTCGCACGCATTTAGTTCTTTTATCACTATGCCTCGCATTACCAGCCTCTGTCTCCGCGGCTAACATCTAATACTTAAATACTATTTACAATATTTACATTTCTCTTACATCTACTTCCTCTTCCATTTATAATCTTTCCTTCTCCATTCCTCTTCCTCCTTTCTTCTCTTCTTCTCTATCTTACCTAACACCCCTTTCACCCATGTTACTGCCCTTTTGTCACCCCTTTCATGCAACAATACCTCCATACTTATACCCCTCCTTTCCACCTCTTCACATTCCTTCAACCAATGCTCCAATTTTGCATCCCCTTTCCAGCACAATTCACACATTCTCTTCTCTCTAGAAATCCAGAACCTATTATAATTCTCCATGCAACTGAACCTCATTCTCGCTATAAGTTCCTGACTTCCTTGCTCTCCTTTCTTACACAAATAGTGCGCTCTCTCCCTTGGCATAATCCACACATAGTTTCCGTTATTCCTTGGCTCTTTTATTCTCTCCTCTCCTTCTACCTTCTCTTTCTCCAAGCCATTCTTTTGAACCAACTCATATACCTTCCTTTCTTCGTCGTGGATTCTGCTAACTTCATCCATCTGCAATCCTTTCGTTCTAAAATATCTTTCTCTTTCCACCTCCATCTTTGCACCATTACGTCTGTTCACCTTTTCCAACCAACACTCCCTAATCAATGTACTTCCCCCCTCTTCCAAAAATTTCTTCTCATATTTACACGCTCGACTCCTCGTTATAATCCCTAAACTCGTTCTTGCTGTCTCCCTCCTGACAATATAGTTCGGCGTATTTCTTGCCAACCCCAGTATCCACTTTACATACCTCTCCTGTACACTATTTACCTCCTCACTTACCTTCCAATCCCGCACCTCCACTCCGTAAAATAAGACTCATCACTAGCGAATCAAACAATTTTATTCTTTTTTCAAAATCATCTGCGAAGAATCTCTTCCACAGCCCCCACATCTGCTTCATCACCACATTTGCCCTTCTCACTCTCTCTTTCATATGACCATCCACTCCCCCATTTCTTCGAAACAGGAAGCTCAGAGGTACACAAAATCTTTTACCTCTTGTACCGCTATTCCCTTCCACTCCCACTCCCCCCCATCTCTCCCACCTCCTTTGCTGAACACCATAACCTTCGACTTGTCCGCATTTAACTCTAACCTATTCTTGTCCAAGTAACGTCTCAACCTCTTCATCATCTACTTTAAAGCCCCTTCGCTCTTTGCTAACAGCACTACGTCATCTGCATATGCGAGTGACCATATCCTGACTCCTCCTACCCTAACTCCTCCTACCACTCCGGCCGCTAGCTTACTTTCCATATCCGCGATCAAAATTGCAAAAAGCGGTGGGCTAAGCGGGCACCCTTGCCACAACCCCCTATTCATCCAGAACCCTTCCGAGATTCCCTCTCCTCCTCTCACCCTATCTTTCGTCTCCTCATATACCTCCTTACCCTCTCGATCAGGCCCCTCTTCACTCCCCTTTCTACCATTACCTCCCACAACCTCCCCCTATCCATTGAAGGGAACGTGCTCTTTAGATCTACAAAAACGCGTACACTTTGGCACTTTTTTGGTTAATTCTCTATCCATCACGTGTTGCAAGACGTAAATATTGTCAATAGTGCTCCTTCTCTCTCTAAAGCCCGCCTGCGTCTCCGGCAATATTCCTTTCCCCTCAACATTCTTTCGCAGCCTATCTGCTAACACCATCGCGTATATTTTGTTCGCAGTATTCATGAGCGTAATTCCTCTATAATTTTCCTGCCTCTCCTTATCCCCTTTCTTATACAGTGGTACTGTCAAGCCTCTGCCTTACCTCTTGTGTGTCAAACAGCCACGCTTCGTTCTCTACCCCGTCAATCCCTACTGCCTTCGATTTTTTCAACTCTCCTATCTGCTTCTCTACCTCCTCGTCATTCAGCTCCTCTTCATCTACCTCTCTGTTTCTTATATTCCCCGATAGCCTCCTTCTCCGTCTGCCCCTCCATTTGGGGGGAGAGTGACCTACGTGTTCGTACGCTTTTTTTAAAGGGACTCTCTAGCGCGCTTTTCTTCGGACTCTGTTTGCTTTCCCTTTTCCTCTTGCCCTAGACTTTCCCTCCCTCACTTGCCCTAGACGCTCTCTCCCTTGCCTGATCGCTTCTTCCGCTCCGAATCTTTCCCTTCCCTGACGCGCCACTTGCCGCCGGGCCACGCACAACTGGCCGTCCTGTCCCTTTGGAAATTTCTTCCCCGTCTATTTCACTACCAGCACTGCCAGTACTCTCGCTGCCCACCTCCCGCTCGTCCGTCGGTAACTGTAACCTCTCCATACAGAAAAGTACTCACTGCCGCCCACAGATGTCTCTTAAAGCCGCTTACCGCCTTAAAATTTCAATTTCTTTGCTATATTTTACCTCTCACATCCCCTTTAGCCACCCTTTTCTCACCCCTAACATCCCTTATTACTACAAGAACCTCCCTTGCCTGCTATGAAGGCCCAAAAACCAAAACACAAAACTACCCCGCTCCCTTGTAAACCTAAACTCAGTTTCCCTAT
>NC_046663.1:18998692-19009706 GCF_010883055.1 Belonocnema kinseyi
CCCCCCAACTACAATGTAAATTAATTTCTATCTTCCCAATGTGCCCCTCACAACCGTACAAACCTCCTAGACTTCCACCTTCACACTCCACTCACACCTTCCACACAAACTTTGTAAAAACTTTTTACTGCCTGTCACTGCACACTTTCTCATTACCGCCACCAACATACCGATAAATTAATTTTATGGCAACATTTAAAAAGATTTTGAAAATTATCAAAGATTTTCTAAAATTTTTTAAAAGAAACTAGAAGATATTAAGGCATTTTTTTCAAATTTTGCAGAAAAAAACAACTAAATGTCAATTTTCTAAGATTTCAAAAATCATTTCAAAGCTTTTTACGAAGTGTGAAAGGCCTCAAGAAATATTAAACTATTTTTAATAATTCTTTAAATTTTAATACATTCCAAAATAGTATCTGTCTCTAAAAATAGGTGCGTCACGAAAATTTCGAAAACGTTATTGTCGCTTTTCCTCAATGCCGATTGGGTAATAAAAAAATGTTCAAGGAAGCAATGTTGCCAAGTACACACACATAATGAAGAATTGAGTTTTAGTTCATTAAGATTTATTAATATAAAATGTTATTATTACATTTTCAGTTAAAATAAATCATTTGAAACCAAGAAAAAGGAATTTTTAACAAAATAGTTCAATTTTCAATCAATCTGATGAATTTCGACCAAAAATTATATTCCTATAAAAAAAATTTCGTTAAAAATTACAATAGTTAAGGCTGTGTTTAAAAAATTAATTAAAACAAAATTTTTTTAACCAAAATATGAAATTTCTACTAAGAAAAATAATTTTTTAACAAAATATATAAATTTTCAACTAAACAAAAAATAAATTTTCAACAAAAAATAAAATAGTTCCAATATAAGTTAGAGAAATAAGTTTTTACCAAATAAAATATATTTTCTACGAAATAGCTCAATTTTAAATTAAACAACTGTCTTTTCTGTCCGAAATTTTAAATGCCTATGCAAAATTGTTGACAACAAATTTAGTCAAATTCGTAGTTAAGAAAAAGATTTAAAAAAAAACATTTTCAATCAAAGAAAAATTAATATTTATTGAGAAAAAAAGTTCTTCACCAGAAAAAAATAATTTTTAACGAAATACATGAAGTTTCAACCAAACAATTAAATTTTAAACTGAAGAAGATAAGCGTTAAACTAATCATGGAATAGTTAAATTTACAGTTAAAAAATAATTAACACCAAATGTTAAAAAAATAGTTAAATTTTCTAAATATAAACTAAAAATTTTTACAGTAAAATAATGGATATTTAACTAGAACGCTTGAATTTTAAGCCAGAAAGATGAATTTTTAAATAAGAAGAGTAGTTTTAAAAATAATAGATTAATTTACTACCAGAAAATTTTTTTTAGCAAAATACATATATGCATTTTTTAACGAAATAATTGGATTTTTAATTAAAGAAGACAAATTTTCAACAAAATAGTTGAATTTTTAACTGGAAATTAATAATTTTCCACCGAAAATGGAACAGTCACATTTTTAGTTTATAAAATTACTGTTAACCAATGATAAGAGTGTTTCAACTAAGACAATGAATCTTTCACTGAAGTATTTTCATTTTTAAATAAAATAATTAATTTGGACTGAAAAAGATAAAATTTAAACCAAACATTAATTAATAAGATTTTTACTTAAAAAAAAGAATTTTTAACAAAAAGATGGATTTTCAATTACAACTATGGAACTTTTAATTTAAATAATTTAAGTTTTCAGTCTAACACGCCAAACAAAATTGTTACATTTTAAAATAAATTCAATTTTTTTAATTCGTTCAAAATTTTGTATTATTTTGGATTTTTTAAAATTTGAAAATATCTTTTAAAATTATTGAAATTTTTCATAAAATGATTATGAAAAATTTCTACAAAATAAATAAAATAATTAAAAATCTTCCATATTCCGTTTTGACAATTTTGGAAATTATTTTAAAAGTTTAAAAGTATTTTTACATGTTCCCTTAAAAAAGATTTTTTATAACATCCTGTCACTGAATATTCCCCGAAATTTAAAGAAAATAATTTTATTATCTTGAAACCTTTATAAATTAAAAAACTCCAAATTTCATTTTGAAATTCTGAAAAACCTACAATTTGTTTGAAGTTGTTTGAGATCTCTTCAAATTTCAAAATATTAAAAATTTTTTAAACTTTTAAATGTCTTTTAAAATTATTCGAATTTGTTTTAAAATTGTAAAAAAATTCTGCTAAGTAAAACAATTATGTTTTATAATCTTCCAGATTCTTTTTAGACAATGTTGGATATCTATTGAAGTACTTAAAAATCTTCCTTGATATTTCCTTAAAATTATTTTTTCATAACAAGGAATCACTTTATTCCCAGGAATCTGAGGAAACATTTTTTATTATCTTGAAACTGTTATTAACAAGATAATTGACCAGGCTATTTAAGCTGATTATTTAACCAGGATATCTAACCAGGATATTTACCCAAGATATTTAACCAGGATATTTAACCTGGATATTGAACTGTATATTTACCCTGGATATTTAACCTGCATATTTAACCTTGAAATTTCAATAGGATATTTATTTATATATTTAATCAGGATATTTAATCAAATATCTAATCTGGGTATATATTCAGGATATTAAGACAAGATAATGAACCTCGATATTTAACCAGGCCCTGTATATTTAAGAATATATTATACCTGGACCTGGATATTTAACCATATATTTAACCTGGATATTCAACCAGAATATTTAGGCAAGGTATTTAACTAAGATTTTTATCCTTTATATTTGAACATACATTTAACAGTGATGATTAACATGGACCTGAATATTAAATCATATATTGGACACAGATATTTAAACAAATATTTAACCTGCATGCTTAACGAGAATATTTAACTAAAATATTGAATCTGGATGTTTACGCAGGATATTTAACAATATATTCAACCTGACTATTTAATCAGGACATTAAAACATATGTTTAATCTAGATATTTACCCTCGATATTTAACTAGGGTGTGTAATCGGAATATTTAACTTAGATATTTACCCAGGACCACGATATTTAACCCGGGTATTTAAGGAGGATATTTAACTATTTAACCATTTAACCTGTATGTTGATCCATATATTAACCTGGATATTTAACGGAATATTCAAGCGGAATATTTAAGCAGGATATTTAGACAGGATATTTAAACTGGATATTTACCCTGGATATTTAACCTCGTTATTTCACCATATATTGACACTGGATATTAGAACTGGATACTTAACCAAATATTTAACCTGGATATTTAATTTGGTTATTTAATCAGGTTATTCAATCAGGATATTTAAATGTATATTTTACCTGGATTTTTGAAATGTATATTTGATCTGGATATCTATCCATATATTTAACCTAAGTATTTAATTGGATATTTAACCAGAATATTTATATAGGGTATTTAACTACGATATATAAACTAGATATTTGAACCTATATTGAACCTGGATATTTAAACATATATCTAATGTATATATTTAACCTGAATATTTAACCAAGATATTTAGCCAGGGTATTTAACCTGGCTATTCAAAAATGATATTTAATCAAATATATAAGCTAGATATCAAACCTGTGAATTTATTCAAAATATTTAACCATATATTTAACCTGGCTATTTAACCAGAATCATTAACCAAATATTTAATCTGGATATTCAGCCAAATATATAATCTGTATATTAAACCTGTGTATTCAAACCAAATATGTACCAATTTATTTAACTTGGATATACTATGAAATAAATATTTAACGTGGATATTTAGCCATATTTTCAACCTTAATATTTAACCTGGATATTTTACCAGAATATATAACCAAATATTTAACCTGGCTATTTAACAAGTATATTTAACCTGGATATTTAACCAGGATATATAACCATATATTTAAACAGGATATTTAAGCAAATATTTATTCTGGATATTAAACCTCGATATTTAACCATATGTTCAACCTGGATATTGAACTAGGATCATTAACAAAATATTTAATTTGGATATATCAAACCTGTGTATTTAACCAAGATATTTGTCATGTATTTAACCTGTCCATTTTTTGAGATTAAGTCTTTCAATCTATTGACCATTTAGGGTCAATTTTCTATTCTTAAGCGTTAATGACATTCGCCGTGCAAACCGGCGACCGTACCGGGAAAAACCTTTTCGGACTTTTCCGAATTACGTCGTGCATTATCGGAATTTGTAACGCCTTCGGGCGCTAGATCTTTTACCCCCACCTTCAAATTTTGTGAATCTTTTCCGTTTTTCAAAATCGGCAACAATCCGGCAGTCAGTCGAGTTTTAACACCGCTACCAAATTCTTAACTACTTGCAGCGTTCCTTGTAGTTCTCTCGACTAAATATATTTGTAGTATCACTTTGTGTTCTGTATCAATTTCGTTAAAATTGAAATTATATAATCATAACTCAGTAAATTGATTCATTTTTTAAACCACCCTCCTCACCATTAAATGTCTTGAATTTTAATACACAAATATCTATGGTACGGCTCTTCAGATAACGAAAATTCTGTGGAAGCAGCACGACCATAATACAACTCAACACTATTTTACCAGGATATTCAACCAAATATTTAATCTGGATATTAAGTCTGTATATTTAATCAAGATATTTAACATGGATATTTTAAATGAATATTAATTCATTTATTTAAGCTTTGCATTTAACTGGATACTTATCCGAAATATTCAGACACGGTATTCAACTGGAATATTTAAACTGGATATTTAAACTTATATTTAACCTGGATATTTAAACATATAATTAATTTGGCCATTCAGCCTGAATATTTAACCAAATATTTAATCTGGATATTAAACCTGTATATTTAAACAAGATATTTAACAATGCATTTAACCTGGACATAACATTAAATAATTATTTAACCTGTGTATTTATCCATATATAACCTTGGTATGGATATTTAACCTGGATATTAAACCTGCATATTTTACCAGGATATATATCCATATATTTAACCTGGCTATTTAACCAGGGTGTTTAACTAAATATTTATTTTGGATATTAAACCTAAAAATTTAACCAAGATATATGGATGTTTATCCATATATTTAACCCTGTTATTTAACTAGATATTCATCCGGGATATTTAGGCAGGATATTCAATTGGGATATTTAACCTGGATATTCAACTTGAATATTTTACCAGGATAGATATATATATATATATATATATATATATATATCTATCAATATATTTGAACTAACTATTTCACCAGGATATTTAACCACATATTTAAGCTTGGTATTTAAATGGATATTTATCCGGAATATTTAGGCATGATTTTCAACTGAGATAGTTAAACTGGATATTTAACCATATATTTAACCTGGATATTTAACCTAGATATTTAACGTTATATTAAACCTGGATATTCAAACATATAATTAATCTAGATATTCAACCTGGATATTTATCCCCGGTAATGAAACTAGATATTAAACCTGGATATTTAAACATATAATCAATCTGGCTATGTAAGCAGGATATTTAACCAAAAGTTAAGTCTGGAAATTAAACATGTGTATTTAAAAAAGATATTTAACAATGTATTTATATTGAATATACTATAAAATGAATATTTAACCTGGATATTTATCCATATATTTATCCATATATTTAACCTTGGTTTTAACCTGGATATTTGACCTGGATATTCAACTTGAATATTTTACGAGGATATATATCAATATATTTAAACTAACTATTTAACCAGGATATTTAACTAAATATTTATTTTGGATATTAAACCTGGATACTTGACCAGGATATTTAACCATGATATTTAAACAAATATTTAATATATATATTAAACCTGTGTATTTAACCTGGATATGTTTAATGGATATTTATCCGGAATATTTAGCCAGGATATTTAACTGGGATATTTAAACTGGATATTTAATCATATATTTAACCTGCATATTTATCCTGGATATTTATCTAGATATTGAACCTGAATATTTTAGAAGGATATTTAATCTGAATATTTACCCTATATATTACCTTGATATTTAACTAGAATATTGGTCTGGGTATTTAACCATCAACTGCAATATCTTTTAAACTGGTTAAATTTGTAACAAAAAAGTTCATTTTTAATAAAGAAAAGTTAAATTTCAACAAAAAGTTGAATTTGAACAAAATAGTTAAGTTTCAAGAAAACGGTTGCATTTACAATACAAAGTTGAACTTTAAAGAAAAAGAGACAACTTCAAGAAAAGTTGAATTTTAAAGAAAACAGTTAAATTTTTAACTTGCTAAGATGAATTGTCAACTAAATGGTCTAATTTTAATTTAAAAAGAATAAAACCTCCACGAAAAATAGTTCCATTTTTAACTAAATATTCGAAGTTTTACGCCGAAAAACGAAGTATTTTTAATAAAGTTGAATTATGAGCATGAAAAATTAAACTTTAAAGAAATAGATTTATTTCAACCAAGAAATATACATTTTTTATTAAAACGTAGAATTTACAGGAAAAAAATTATGGTGGAATTTGAAAGAAAAAAGTTAAATTTTTGCAAGAAAAAAGATGAATTTTCAACCAAACAAGATGACCCTTTTAAAAAAATATAATTTAATTTTTAATAAAGTAGTTGACTGTTTAACCAAATAGTTCAATTTTGAACTATCACGATAAATTTCAGATAAAAAAATTAAATTGCAATCAAGAAAAATTATATTTTGACCAAATAGTTGCATAGTTTTTCAACGAAAAAATTATTATGAAACAGACAGTTGTATTTGCGGAAAAAAATTAAAGTTGAGGTTTGAACAAGAAAATTCAAATTTCAGCAAAAGAAGATGAAATTTCTACCAAGAAAATTATTAAGCAGATAGTTAAATTTTGAATATACTTTTAAAAATTTGTTTAAGAAAATCATTTTCAAAATTTTCCAGAAATCTAATAATAATTTTATTATCTCGGAACTCAATTTTTTCTTCCATTTTTTTTTAATCCTACGAAAGTAAAAAAAAAAGTTACCTTGAAATCATCCATAGTCTTATTCAATATTCTTTTTTAATTACTTTTTTAAACAAGAAACTATTATTAATTTTTCGAGTAATTTTATAACAAAATTTAATTGATTAAAACCTTTCAAAATTTAAAAACAGTTTCGAAATGTTGTGTACGAAATCCTCAGAAAATAACATCGTGCATTAAATGTTTTGAAGTATTTTCACGTTTTAAATAATTATGGATTTTTTTTCTTTTAAATATAGTTTAAAAAATTGTTTATTATTCAAAATGTATTATTGAAAAGTTATACAAATTTGTTTATTGTAGAAACTTATACTATTTTTAATTTTTACTCTTATACAAAATCAAATACAAAAAAGAGCTATTTGTATTCAACTGTTTTTTTTTGTTAAATTTTGTGAATCTTTTTACAAAAAAAAATATAGTTGCAAAAATTTTGTACTTTGTTGTAAAAATTTTTTCCACCCGGATAGTTGAATTTTTAATTATAAAGATTAATTTTCTACCAAAAAAGACAAATTTATAACAAAATTATTAGATTTTCATCCAAATTTTGTAATTCTCAATTAAAAACGATAAATTTTCAATCGAAAATATAATAGTTTAATTTTCACGTAAGAAAAGTAATTTTCGACAAAAAAAAAAAACGATTTTTTAATAGAATAGTTTAATCTTTAGCCAATAAGTTGATTGTTTACAAATATTATTTTTAATTGACTCTTTCGCAATTATGGACAAGTCCTATACCATTTTTTACGTTTAAAATAAGAATTACAATATTTAGAAAAAATTACACGACAGTAAAAAAAATTACACACGTAGCAGAAAATGTGTGGAATTTTCATTTCTTTATAAAATGAAAAATTATTTTAAACAATATTTTCACATCAGCTGTAACAGTTTTGTTGAAAATTTTTTTAAATTTTCCATGATAAAAAACTATTTTTTCTAACAAATTGGACATGTCGGAACATTTTTGTTTCTGGTTTCGTTATTTATGGGAAAATCATCTTAAAAAAGTATGTTTGCTTTTGCCGCAAAAGTGAGGCTTAGACCGTATTATTATATTCAATAATTAAGCAAACATTCCCTTTGTTTTAATTTTTAAATAAGTTGAGTTTTTTTTTAGAAATGGTTTCATTGTAATATGTAATTAGCCACAGCTTTCTCCTTTGAATATATAAGCAGCCTGTATATTAAAGGGCATTAGGGCCGCTAAGTTAGTTCTAATCTTGACTTGACTCTGTTACTATACGAAATAAAGGCACGTGATATCTCGCTAGAGATACCCCATATTTTTAAAAACACCTTTGAGCCTTTTTCACCATAACATTTTGGCGATCCAGCCAGGATCCGTTTAAAGAATACTTCGAAGGAAAGCATTCTCTACGGAGAAATATTAAAGTCTTTCCCTTCTTATAAGTGACGGAGACCTGGAAAACGAAGAGAATAAAAATCTACAAAATTCATAAAAAACGAACTCCGGACTGTACTACGGACAGCCCGAAAACATTGAGCCATACTACTGCTATTGAAACTAGTGTCTTAAATTCAGTAGGGCCTATTCTACGTAGAATAGCAGTAGGAAAACTCAGGAAAATAAAACTGAACGAGGCCCGTAATCAGGCGGAAGAGGCACCTGCCTAGCTACAAGAAACTGATCGAGTTAGCCACACCCGACTCAACAGGTACCAGCAGCAACAGCTTGGAGACACGTCACCAGCCGAACTAGGAATCCAGACAGCAAGCGGAAACTCTACGGATCTTCAGCAACCTGTAAGTTTTTTTAGTAATAAGACTGATATTGTAAAGAGTATAAATCCTCTTTGTAGTCTGAGGAAGGTAACAAACCTGAAATAACACATTTCTTGTTTGGTGAGGTAAAGTTTTACAATTTCACGTAGGGTATACTCCTGGTGCTCCAGAGCACTGCTCTTCGTCAAAAATACAAATAAATTACTTTAAAATCGTCAGTATTGTAGTAGAACGATACAACGCATTTGATTGTATTAAAGGACAAGGTCCAAACTACACAAAAGTGTCACGCGATAATTACACCCGAGAAAATAGAAACTAAGTACACTCACACTGATAGAGTAGAGCATTAGAAAAACTTCCATTCTGGCTTATCGGATACCATTAACGTATGCGACAGACGATTCTGACAGTGACTTGTACGAACCACAGTACATTACGGCAATGGTCTCCCCCGCCCCCACTCGCGCTCAGTTTCCCTCAAGGGAAGAAATGCCAGCATTCTTACTCGATGCACTTGAAGAAATTAGAAAAAGCATAAGCACTCTGGTAATAAATCAATCAGCGGCAGCAGAAAATATCTCCATATTAGCAAGAGAGAACGACAAGAGAATAAAAGAAGGACATGAAATATTAGCAAGAATTGGAATAAAAGGAAATATTCAAACAACTAGAACCTCAAGCACCACACCGGCACGAGGGGATACCAGCTAAAGATATCATTA
Source organism: Belonocnema kinseyi (assembly GCF_010883055.1). Taxonomy (NCBI): domain Eukaryota; kingdom Metazoa; phylum Arthropoda; class Insecta; order Hymenoptera; family Cynipidae; genus Belonocnema; species Belonocnema kinseyi. The sequence goes on from NC_046663.1 coordinate 19,008,275, forward strand.
GAGCCATTAAACCTATAAATGGACAATACGATATGGGCGTAGAAGATTTTATCAAAATAATAATGAGGACAAAAAGTCAGTGTTCCCAACCACAAATATTACTAAATTTTATTTTAGCTGAAAAAATCACCGGTAATGCTGACAAAGCCATACACTACACCCCTATAAATACTGAACGAATTAAACTACGCGGTGCAAGCATCCTCGGAAGGGACTGAAAGACAACTCAGATTATAAATCGAAGAAAAAGAGGCAATCAATCGGTATATGCTAAACCTAAAACGAGAAATTGGAATTCAGGTACGGGCAATGAAGCCAACAACATTAATGGAAGCCCAAAAAGAGGCAGCAGAGTATGAAACCTGGCTAAAGGATTCACAGCCCATTAGAAATACAACCATAGCACCTCGACCAACCCCACGTTTATTCAAAGACCTTTGCCACCTCCCAGAATAGCAGCCAACATAACAACAGCCACCGGAGCTAAAGCCCTAAATCAAACCCTGCCTTTAGCGGATAGAGCAAAGATGTTTAGCCACAAATGCGGCAAACTAGGCCATTTTGCTTCCCAATGCTTTAGCAAACTAAATTTTCATCAAGGTCAATTCCCGACAAGACCGCCACAAGTAAGAAACATCCAGGAAGAAGAATTCTTAGAGAACCAGGAGATGACGGAAGAAGAAATTCTGGAACACGAGGACTACCTGGAACAAGCAGAATTAATGCAGTTTCCGGAAGACTACAATATATTAAGGGAAAAGGATTTAGAGCAGAGTATAGGTTAATAGTTGACTCCGGAGCAGCCATAAACATAATAAAAGAAAATTCGATACCCCAAGTTGTAAATAAAATCAAATACTCATAGAAAATTCTAATGGGAAATGATAACCAGGAATCTCATGAAGCCGTATATTTTAAATATTTCGGAAAAAAACATTTATTCCACATAGTAGTTCAAAACTTTCCATTGCCCGAAGACGGAATACTAGGACTAACCTTCCTCAAAAAATTCCCCAAGTACGCTCTAACGCCAATACACTTGATAATTGAAAATAAAAAGTTACCCTTACATGATGACGGAGAATTCGTAGCACCTATGGAAACCAAAATATGCAGAGTTAAGAGTGTCAAAAATCACATAGATATCTGGATAGAAAACCAAGATAATATCCCTGATGGATTATATACGATTAAAAATAACGAGATACAGGTACCATTTTTTAATTACTCAAGACAACCAACTAAAATACCCGATGAACATAAATAAGAAAAGATAAAGACAATCAAGAGTACTCCACTTGAATCGGAAAGGGAAAAACCCCACAATACCCAAGACCAATTGCAAACACTATTAAAAACGTCTAATATCAATCACATGGAAAAAGAAAACCAAGAGACAATAAAGAAAATCTTACTAAAATACAAACAGGCG
>NC_046663.1:19009806-19016147 GCF_010883055.1 Belonocnema kinseyi
TTTGTGTATGGCTATTCATGGCCTAAATCTTTGAATTAATGTTTAAAAATAATTCCATGAAAAATTAAAACATATTGCCATATAATTTTGAATATAGAATACAGATAATAATTTAAAAACATCGAGAATGTTTTGAGACTGTATTATTTCTAATTAAAAGCGTTCCAAATTGAAAAACGTCAGATTCTACTTTTTTTTAAACGCAAAATTTTATTAGAAAGTAGTTGAAATTGTATCATTTGATTCTAATTCAAAGCGTTTAAAATTAAACAATTTTATTTTTAATTAAAGAATCTCCAAACTCGAATCTAAATAATTTAATATTAAATTTTCGAAAATAGAACAAGTTAAAAAAGTTAATATTTTCAGATTAGAATATTGAAAATTCGCAACAACTTTCTTCTGAAAATTATCCTTTTAGCAGAAATTACATCTTTATGGATAAAAATGCAAGTGTTTGGTTGAAAATTCAACAAGTTTGTTAAAAAGTCATAATTTTTGGTTGAAAAGTGTACTGTTTGAATATAATATTTGGGTGTTGAAAAAACAAATTAAATATTTTCTGGATGAAAATTCAACAATCTTTTTCAAATTCCTTTTTCTTTGTATTTAATTAAAAATCCATCTGTTTAAAGAAAAATGTAATTTTTTTTTAATTCTACTGTTTGGTTGGAAATTAAATTTTGTTTTTAAAAAGTCATACTTTTTGGATGTACATTCTACTATTTTCTTGAAAGTTTCACTATTTCGTCGAAAATTGACTTTCTGCTAAAAATTTATATTTTTATGTTAAAAAATGAACTAAAATATTTTCTGCATGAAAGTTCCAGTTATAAGAAAATTTTACATTCTTTTTACAAATTCATCTGTTTTAGTACAAGATTTAATATTTTTTGGAAAGAAATGCAACTATTTGGTAGAGAACTCGACTGAAATCTTTTTCGACAGAAAATTCAACTGTTTTTTAATTGTTGAAAATTTATCTTTTCGATTCAAAACTTTATCTATATTATAGAAAAAATTTAATTTTTTTAAAATGAAGATGCAACTTTTTAGTTAAAAATCATTCTTCTTTGCTTAAGTATTTATCTAATTTGTTTGAAACATTTGGTTAAATCTTTTTGTTAACAAATCAATTTTGTTAAAGATTTATATTTCAAGTTGAAAAATAATCTCTTTGTTTAAAAGTTTAATTACTTTGTTAAAAATTAATTTACCTGTTTAGTGGAAAATACTTTTTTTTGGTTTAAAATTAATGTCTTACCAGAAAATGTCACTTTTCCATTTTTAAGATTAATATTTTTCAGTTGAAAATTCGCCTTTTTGGTGAAAATAATTATTTAGTTTGTAATTTCATTTTTGTTGGCTAAAAATGTATCAGTTTTGTGGAAAATTAATTTTTTATAACTTTTTGTAACTATGACACTTATTTGTCAGGAATGTCTCTTGTTAGGTTGAATATTTAACTATTATGTTGAAATTTCAATTATTTTGTTGAAAATTTAAGTATTATCTTAAAAGGCCATTTTTTACAATAGAAAAGACATTTTTTGTTTGAAATAAAGTTAAAATTTGAAAATTCCTAATATGTATATGAAAGACTGTTTTATTCCGTTTATAAAATATGCTATATTAAAAATATAACAAGATTAAAATGCTGGTATTTGAATATTAAAGATTTGAAATGAAAAATTAGTAAAAAAAAATCAGAGAATTTTGAGGATGTTCTCGGTTTCGCATTTTTCCGCAAGAGACGCTGCGAGCGATGCAAACTAACTAAATCCGAATCCACGCGTCCTGGTTGACGCGGGCTGGTTGTTTACACAAAATATTTTATCATAAAATATGTATTTAAAATTTTATCTTTTCAAAATGTACACAGAACTTGCATCGCGTTTTAAGCACGTAATTAAAAAGAAAATCATTTAGTTACATTTTAGTAATAAAATAAATTTTTGAGCGTAAAAGCTACGATTAAAATAACATTTTACTAAATAAATACCAGGATAAAATATTTTTTACTTTATAGATATAAATCTGACTATTTAAAAAAGAATTATGGCTTTTTATTTAATAATTTTCTTATTTAATACTAGTATTTATTAAGTAATGTGAGCAATTGAATTTCGAGGTTAGAGTTTTAGTCCAACAGTGTTGATTAATTAATAACAAAAATATTGTGAAAAATCCTCAATCCTTAAATTCTTTAAATTCTCCTACATTACAAAATTACTACCAAGATGGAGGTTACCACTTTTAATATGAATGATATAATAATGATAGATATTTACCAATAAAATTGGCGATAACTGCCGAAGCAAAGAGGGTCACGACGACCCTCATCTTTTCACACACAAAGAAACTACAGAGAAATTTTTAATTTTACTGTAACTAATAAAACCAAAATTCACACATGTATATATACAGCTCGGTATTTAATTTTTCCTCCCAAATTGTTTCACAATTTGTGAGATTTTGTATTGGGGACAAGCGCATTTTTTCGAAATGTTTGTTTATCCTCAATCTGTTTTTTTCCGACTTAATAGCACAGAAACAGCAAAGATTCTCATTACACGTACAATTTTTCTAGAATCTAAAATTACCTGAAGGTTGCATTATCAGTTGAATTTACTTCTCGTCTCTTAAACAATTTTTCAATGTTTCTAAAGTTGATAAAAGGGAAATAAAAATTTGTTGTATAGAATTATACATGGTCGAACATTTTTTTTATAAAATTCCGAAAATTTAATTACATTATTTTTAATATGAAATTTAAATATACTAAAACATTGTGCGCGCTACATGCGCGATAATGATGGTTTCTTTAAAAAAAACTGGGTTAATTTTCTAACATTTTTTATCCAATTTTGTTGCTGTTTAAAAAGATGTTTAGAGGTGAGAAGCAAGCACCAATATTTGTTTAAATAATTAAATAATATTTTTAGAAAAATTAACTACTCCAAATAATAACAAATATTGTATTTCAATCAGAAAATCCGATTATTTTTTACATTTTCAGGGAATAAATAATATCTTAAATAATTTAAATTGGTTAAAAAAATTTTTAAATGTTTAAAAGTCATGGGAAATATTCAATAGAGTGGTCCAAAAATGCATAGCAACATTTTTTTGCATACTAGAGGGCAACGAGCCCCCCTCCCCTTCCAATTTTATTCCAAATCCGAAAAAAGAAATTCGTTCATTTTTTATTAATTTTATTTTAACCGGTGCCGGTTTTAACTTGAAGTTTCCCACGTAAAATGTATGGGGAAAAATCACTTTTTTGAGTATTTAAAATCATTTTTTAGGCTTCGTAAAAATGGGACAAGAAAGTATAGGGGCCTGTAGAGAATTATCCAACGAAGCATTTTGAGTGCCAGACATATGGGTTTGACACCCCTGACACACCCCCACGAGTACATGAAAACTACCCTTAAAACAAAAAATTTAATTCTTCATCAAATCAACCTTTTGACGACTATACTCGTCTTTTTTTTCTCAAAATCATTAATATTGGTCTAGTGGGATATTTATTATCATTTGTTAATTAATTTTCAATTACTTAAACAAATCGAAGTTGTTTAAACATTTTTTTTAAATTCATTTATTTCCTTAAAAATTATTACTATTGGTCTAGTGGAATGTTTATTATCATAAGTATATCAATTTTCAATTGTTCAAAACAAATGAAATTTTTTAAAATATTTTTTAAATAAAAATAATGAATATTTTTTTAGTGGAATATTTATTAATGTTATTTGATTTATTTTATTTTTTTTGAATTTAAACAAAATATAAATTATTACTTAAATATAACTGATAAATTAATTATTATTACATTAATTATTAATCAGTAATTAATTATTATTGATAAATACTCCACTACACCCACAGTAATAATTTTTATATAATAATTTATTTCAACCATTTTCTCTTAGAATGGAGTGCGAAAGTCACTGTTTTAAAAAAACAATTTCACTTTTTGTCGGATTTTCAATTAGAGCAAGGTCATACTCAATTATTTTAAACAGTGATAATTTTTTAACAATTTTTTCATTGTTTTTAATAATATTCTCTTGGAATAATGCAAGAAATTGCGATTTTTTCAAACATTTCCGACTTTTGTCCATTTTCCCTTAAAGTGAGTTAATATTTAACTCGTTTTAGCAAAAATAATTGTTTGAACAAATTATCATTGTTAACAACCATCTTCATATATTTTGATGCCAGATGTCCCAAAAAAACCCATAAGCGAAAAAATGGGTTTTGCGAGTTTTTGGCGTTAATTATGATTTTCCTGCGGTTTTTGTTAGTGATGCAAATTGTTTTTAATACAGAAAATACGATAATAAAGTATGAAAGAGTAAATTATAAATAAAAAACTAAATAAACGAATATAATTTCTTCTTTATCGGAAATTTCTTTATTTTCATATTTTTCATTTCATTACCTATTCAGCTGCCTAGCTGAATAGGTAATTATTGAATATAGATAAATCGATTCAATTTTTTATATTCATTGTACACTAAAAAAATTTAGATTGAAAACAAATTTTGTTTATACAAAACTTTTCTAGTCTTCATATTATATCTTACAGAAAATTCGTTACAAAAAACTACAGAAAACTAGAACGATTTTTACCGGAATCTACAAATAAATGCAATAAATTACAACAAAAATTACCCCCATCTAACTGAACAAAACAAGAAATGTAAAAAAAACTTTTCTCATTTCTGAAAAAATATTGTCAGAAAAAATGTCCTCTTTCGATTCAGAAAAAATCTAAATTCGAAATTTCTCCTCTTAAACTCAATACATTTTTTTTAAAATAACCCTTTTCTCATTCTGAAACAAGATTGAAAATGCAGAAAAAAAATCTAAAATTTGAATTCTCAAAAATGATTGAAGATCAGAAAAAAATACAAAAATTTCATCCCTTTCCGACCAACATTTTCTTCCTTCCGGCTCTATAAAAAATCTTTAAAATTTTCCTATTTCAATTTCAAAAAAAGTAAAATCAAAATATCCTCCTTTTCAACTTATTGAAAATTAAAAAAAAAACCTCTTTTAATTTAGAAAAAAAGATAAAGAATAAAAAGGTCCAACCTGGAATTTAAAAAAATTGATAAAATGAAAACATGATCTCTTTCCATCTAAAAAAACAATCTGCGCCCTGAAAATAAAAAAAGAATTTGTAAACCATTAGTTGTCTTTAAAAAAATTTCAGAATATTGCAAGGCAATTTTTTTAATTTTTCAGAATTTTTCTGAAATTTTAGGAAAAATTGAATTTATTTTTAAAGATCTTCAATCCAAATTCAAATCAATTCAAAAAATATAAAAAATCGAAATTTCTTCAATTTTAAATCAATAACATTTTTTTAAATAACCCTCTTGCAATTCTGAAAAAATTAAGAGTGCATGAAAAACTAAGGAAAAATTCGTCCCTACCAACTCAATGAAAATTTATAAAAAATGACGCTCTTTTAATTCCAAAAAAATGTTTAAAATCCAGAAGAAAGATAACTAAAATGTCAGTTTGAGAAAAAAATTTCAAGTAGGAAAAGGAAAATTATTTGTTTTTAATATTTTTATTCATTTGAAAGGGCGGAATTTGAGATTCATAATTTTTCCAGAATTGCAAGGGGATGTTATTTATTTTTTATATTTTTATTGAGCTAGAAGGACGGATTAATTTTTTTTCTGAGCATTGAAAATGATAGTGTGAATTTATATTTTTACCAAAAATCTTTATCATAATTTTATTTAAAAAAATAGATTTGGAAATTGTTGTATGCTCTCATTTAATAAGTTAAAACTTTGGAATCGTCTTTTTTATCAAATATAAAATATAATCCGTATCTATTATAACTGTGAAACTCACTTAATTTTTTCAGATTATTTAATTTATTTTTTTGGAATAATTTAAATATTTTTACTTCTAATAACAAATTATTAATTAATTTTAAGAATTTATATATTGCATATAATTTTTATAATTTTTTTTTTAATTTTCGTATGAATTTTCATTACGGAAATTGTGACGTAAAAAAAATAATAAAAAAATGACAATGATGTTATGGTGAAAAAGGCTCAAAAGTGTTTTTAAAAATATGTGATATCTCTAGCGAGATATCACGTGCCTTTACTTCGTATAGTTACAGAGTCACGTCAAGATTAGAACTAACTTAGCGGCCCTTTAATACGAGGGTAGTTCAATAAGTCCTTAGAATGAAGTACAAAAACAACTTTTTTTGGGTAAATTTTTTTTTATTTTTCAACATAATCTCCTTGGAGCTCTATACACTTGGTCAATCGCTTTTCAAGTTTTTTTAATCCTTC
>NC_046663.1:19016247-19020605 GCF_010883055.1 Belonocnema kinseyi
ATATGTCTAGTCGGGAGTGGTGCTGACTGAAAACAGATGATTTGGAGCGATTCGCGCGCCATCTGTTGGTCATTCTAAGGACTTATTGAACTACCCTCGTATATAAGCTGCTTATCTATTCAAAGGAGAAATCTGTGGCTAATTACATATTACAGCCCCCTTTTGGATTATTTTTAGTCTCTAAGAACCTAAAATTTTAAAGATCTAGGTGTGATTTTTTTCGGTACAGAAACATTAGTATTAATCATTGGAACTGTCTCTTGTCGGTGTACAGTATTGGCTTTGTTTCCGAAACTACAATTTGTATAACAGTTGCCTATTAGACGTTTTGCAAGATCAATTATAGCGTTGAACAGTCCTATTTTATACATAGTCAAGAAGGTAATTATACCTAAAGTCGACACAATAATATTTGGTAGTAAAATTATTTTGTTCTTTATCAAAGTCATGTCGGGTATATCTAGGTCGTATGTTAAGTTCAGTTTTACTCTCCACGTGATCAAGTCGATTTGCTCCGTTTGAGTAAATATAGCTAGGTATCCATTTGAAATTGGTATATAAGTCTCGGGCTGTAGTAAAAATGTTCCTAATTTACATTTACCTTTAGATTGGGTGTTAAGAAGACTAGCGTCGCAAGTATCCTATTGATAAGTCAAGAATTCAGGCTGCTGTCTCTTGCATTCTTTAATTCCTTCCACTGATTAACATTTACCTAAACTTTCTTTATCAGTTGGTACATAGATGTATCTTCCGGTGAGGAGATATTCATGATCCAATATGATACTCGTCAAAGTTCCATCTTTTTGTTTATTAGGAAGAGGTATTTTTTGTCAGTATATTGATATCTGCTAAGTCAATTATTCTTTGATAGTTAGTTTCTTGTCCATCAAAGTGGTATCTTGTCTTATACTGGCTTTCGAATTCTTGGATGGTAGATTTTATTATTGCGGGTGTGAATATTGTTGATTCGATCATTCCGTGTTTACCAATGTTAATTGCATTTAAAGCGGTCGACAAGTCTTCACTCATTTCGGAGACGAAGATCTCTAAGGTTGTTATCTTATCCTGTAATAGGAGTTGTTTTCGGTTTTCATTTGACGAGTTTACTAATTGCTTCATTAATTGACTTTCGGCCATGAGTCTGCGTTAAGACTTTGCATATCTTGTGAGGAACTATGAAGAATTAGTTTAATGATCTTTGTGTTATTTTTGACAATTTCGGTCACCTTTTTATTATCCGAATAGACTTGATCAAATTCGCAGTTAACTTGATCTATGTCGTTTTAGGATAATGTACCGAAAAGTGTTTTCGAAATATCTCCAAAAATTGAATAAACCTCTTCTGAATCTAGTTTTCCCCATAATATTATGTAATAAAATTTCTTTTGTTTTTAATCGATTGTGCCTGTAAACCATACTATCAACAGTGTTTTTAACTGGGCATTTACTATCGCAATTTTGGACTAAAAAGTCCTTTAATTTGTTAATGTTATACATTCTCTCATGAGTATTGGTGAGGTTAATTCCGATTATCAGTGTCCATTGTTCTTCGTAAATAGTAGCTAAACCGAGTTCCTCTTTATATAGATTAGTCGTCAGTGTCTCGATTCTCACTTTAGCTCTGACCAGGATTATCATTGTCAGTAGGGATAGGCTGACCTTCATCTGAAAAATAAGGCATGACTTTGTCAATATGGACTTGTACTACCTTATTTTTTGTTAGGATTTTAAGATTGTTGTTGTCCAAAATGTTAATTATTTTATGAGGACCTTTCCAGGAGGGATCTAGTTTGTTGGTCTTTGTATTGTTTTTTACCTTAACCAACTGATCTACTTTATAAGTGGGTGATGATTTATAATTTTCGCGTCGAGGTATTTTTTCTTCTTTTCATTTTCTAGACTGATTCTTTCCCTGGCTCTGGATAGATTTATCTCGTGCTTTTTCTTCATTTTCTAATTAATTCTTGGTAAGTTATATTCGGGTTTTGCTGGACGGTTGATGGTAGATTGGGTTCTCTTCCGAAGGTAAGTTCAAACGGTGAGAATCCAGTAGTTTGATTTTTTGTTGTGTTTACGACAAAATTTATAAATTTTAAGTTATCATCCCATTCTTTGTTATTTTCGGCCATAGATGTTTTGATTAAATTTCCCAGCGTCGAATGCATTCTTTCGATGTTTCCGTTTGATTGTGGGTGAAAAGCTGTCGTTTTGATATGTTGTATTTTGAGGGCTTCTTCGAACTGTTGCATTAGGTCAGAGATGAAGTTTTGTCCTTGGTCAGTTAATATTGTTTTTTGTGCTCCGAAGGTGTAAATGTAGTGATCAATTAATTGTTCAATTATATCTTTAGTGGTTTCATTTTGTAAAGGGAGTAGTAATGTATATCTGATTAATCGGTCTTGTATACTCAGCATATACTTATTACCTTTAATGTTTTCTGGGAGAGGTCCATAGATAGCCATGGCTATTTTATCGTCTGGTTTTAAAGGGATATCAGGGATTATACTCTCCATCTGATATTTAATCTTTGTCGTTTTATTAAGTGACAAATGGGGCAATGTTTTACATATTTTTTAATATCGTTTTCCACATTAGTCCAATGTCCTAATTTTTGTGCTTTTCTAGAGTGTTTTGTTCGCCCATGTGACTTGCGTGTGCTTCTTTCACAATTGCTTCTTTTTCTTCCTTTGACAATTCTCTTGTGTTGACGAAGCACAGTGAGAATGAGTTTTCTAGGTAGTATGTTGATAGAAATTCTAACATATCTTGGAGTGACTCTTTTTCCAAAGGGGAAATTAAGGGATCTACTATACGGATGCGAAAAATGGTTAGGTTTTTACTCAATATTTCTTCAATAAGTTGGCCTAATTTTCTTAACCATTGTTCTTCGTTAAATTTCGGCAAGTCTTCCTTTTTTGATGTTGTCCATAATTTTCCTATTGCGTTTGGTTTTATCTTGATTTTTCCTGGAATGGGATTTAATCGCCATTGCATAAAGTCAGTGTACAAATTTTCTGAATCAGATTGTCTTTTTGGTTCCCTTTCCCCTCCTATGTCTGTTTCAGGTGAGGACTCTCTCATTCTTTTGTGTGGTAATTTTATTTTCTCTTTATCTTGTAGTATTCTATCTTCTCTAATAACTGGTGTATCGAATATTTCTATTTCCGGTAATAGTTCTTCGAGATTTTCTTCTTCTACTTTTTCGTTTGATCTTCCTGCGCTTTCCATTGCTCGTCGTAAAGAGTCTTTGGTTATGGCAAATATTTGTCCCACGTCTTTTTCCTGGATGGGGAATAGTCGCGATAAACAATCGGCTACTTTATTATCCTTTCCTTTCACATATTCTATTTCGTATACGTATTCTTCAAGTCTTAGTCTCCATCTTAATAATCGGGAATTAGGATCTTTTACGTTATGTAGCCAAATCAATGCTTTGTGGTCAGTTTGGATAGTGAACTTCTTTCCTAATAGGTATTTCCTTAAACGCTTAACGGCCCATACAATGGCTAAGAACTCTTTCTCGCTGGTCGCATAGTTCTCTTCCGCTTTATTTAGAGTTCTTGATATAAACAGGCACGGATGCCCTTCCTGAGAAAGGACTGCCCCTAGTCCGTAATTGGAGGCACCGGTTGTTAAAATAAATTTCTTTTTAAAATCTAGGAATCTTAATACTGGCGCAGATGTTAAGGCATTTTTAGAGTTTGAAAGGCTTTTTCGCAGTTTGATGTCCAATTAAATGGTGTTACTTTTTGTGTCAATGCTGTTAAAGGTTTAGCGATTGTAGAAAAATTTTCAATAAATTTTCTATAGTAACCAGTTAAACCAAGAAAAGATTGTATATCTTTGATTGTTTTTAATTGTTTAAAATCGACGATTTTCTTAATTTTTTCATTGTTTGGTCTTACCCCGTCTTTTGTGATAATATGACCCAAATATTTCAATTCTGGTTTCAAATATTCACATTTTGTAGGCTCTAATTTTAGTCCTAAATCAGTGATACGTTGTAGAACCAATTCAAGGTTATTATTGTGCTCTTGAATTGTGTTTCCAAATATGACTATGTTATCGATATGAAAGAAGCAATGTCCTCCAATGAGGCCGTGAAATGCTCTGTCCATCATTCCCTGGAATGTGGCCGGAGCATTTTTTAAGCCAAAGGGCATTCGATTATATTCGAAGTGTCCTAGTTGTGTTGAAAAGGCAGTGTACTTTTTACATTTCTCTTTCATTGGTATTTGGTGAAAACCAGCACTTAAGTCAAGAGCTGAAAAGAATTTTGCTTTTCCAAGCTGGTCCAGGATGTCGTCAATCATTGGTAAAGGATAAGCGTCCTGATCTGTATCTTTATTAATTTGTCT
>NC_046663.1:19020705-19024170 GCF_010883055.1 Belonocnema kinseyi
ACTGAATTATTTATCTGTGCACTTGGTTGAAAATTTTAAAATTGAACTGTTTTATTGGTGAAAAGTTTGGCTGTGTATTGAAAAATGCGGAAAATGTTATCAAATTAAACTCTTTAGACAGTGTATTTACAAAGTTTCAATGGTTTTGAAAGGACTTTCAAGAAGATGATTTTCTTAAATACTCCTTCGTGGTTAAAATACAGCTGTGAAATGTGACGTAGTTGTAAACTGACTCTCACGTTCTCTTGTGCCTTTTGTAGCTGTTTCGTAATAACTCTAAAAGAGGCCGGTCATGTATGTCGAGCTTGGGGTAAAAGCCAAATAGAAAATTTTAAAATATTATAAGATGATGATAAGATATTACAAGGTAGAACCCAAAAAAGCTCTTAAGATAATTGAGGAAATACATACTTTTGTTCCCCTACAAACTACAAATAACGCTGAGGTTTTGAACCGGCGGGGGGGGGGTTGTAACTCTCTTTTTATTATAAATTCAAAGATTTGCTACTTAACTTTGACATGATTTCGACTCAGAAAATAAACCAATTGCATAGAGGTGATACTTGGGCCTATAATCTAAACAATGAATAATACAAACTACAAAATAGCCTCGGAAAGGACTGGAACTTTCATTGACAAATGGCATGCAAACGGAAAATTTAAAGGTCATTTTTCAGGCGACGAATGGAGACTGGGTGTTTGGAATGCTAGGGGGGTAAATGATCTCAAGTGCTTTCTTAATCCGGGCTTTCAGGAGTGAGCACTCGAGATAGATAAGATTTGATGCATTTTGCTCACCCCTAATACTGAAGTCAAGTCCGAGTGTTTCAGCAGCCTCCTCCGCTGCTTTATACAGAAACGCTCCTTTGCCCACTTCTTCGTGATTCCTGACCATTTTAAGAAAAGGGTCTCTTCCATTTGCAACTCTATGTGCTGTACCCAGAATAATCCTGTTGTGAAGACATTCAAGACTCTATATTCCGCGACCCCCTTGACGGCGTGAGGTGTACAGTCGCGGAACGGAAGACTTAAGATGCATGCTTTTGTTCATGTGTATAACCTTTCTTGTCCCGATATCAAGAAATCTGAGCTCGTTCTTTGTCCATGGATCTACTCCAAATGAATAGAGTAGTACCGGGACGGCAAGCATGTTCGTTGCAGATACTTTGTTCCTCGCCGACAGTTCGGAAGACCAAATCTGTCGAATGAGACGTTTGTATCTGCTTCGGAGAGTATCCTTTATAGATGTCACATCCTGAATGCGGCTCTGTGGCACGCCCAGGTATGTATAAGACTCTCCAGCGTAAAGGTGTCGTATGGCGCTTCTATCAACGAGCTCAGGATCTTCAGGGATGCCATTAAGTCTTCCTCGCTTCAAATAAACCTTGGCGCATTTCTCTAACCCAAATTCCATTCCAATTTCCTTAGTATATCGTTCGACAATCCCCAGAGCTAGATGCAGTTGCTCTCTGTTTTTAGCATAGATCTTAAGATCGTCCATGTAAAATACATGAGTGACCTTGTACTTTCGATATGCAGGTTTGCCGCACAAGTACCCGTCGGAATGGCGCAGTGCTAGAGATAGTGGCAATAATGTAAGGCAAAAGAGGAGTGGGCTAATGGTTTCGTCCTGAAAGACACCTCTCTGAAACGTGACCTTGTTAGTTGTCACACGATTTTTTCCAGATGAGATAGTAAATCTGGTTTTCCAAAGCGGCATCAATCTCTGTATGCACCCAACTATTTTCGGATGAACCTTTAAGATTTCCAAAAGACAGATGATAAGTCTATGGCATGTCGAATCGAAAGCTTTCCGATAACCAATCCAGGCTATCGAAAGGTCACGCTGGTAGAATGCTGCATCTTTGCAGACAGATCTATCGATGAGCAGGCTCTCCCGACATCCAGCTACGCCTTTCTTTGAGCCTCGCTGTTCATACATTTCTTGCCACACCGGTTCAATTGCCCGAACAATCCTATCATTTAGGATAGGTGTGAATATCTTATAAAGCGTGTTCAGACAAGTTATTGGCCTGTAGTTCTTCGGGTCAGCTAAGTTGCCTATTTTCGGCAGGAGTATTGTGCGCCATTCCACCAACCACTCTGGAATCGACTCTTCCGACTTCAAATATGAGGTGAAAATACGGGCCAAATGCTGGTGGGTTGATGAAAACTTCTTCCACCGGAAGGTTTTGATACAATCTGGTCCCGGTGCGGAATAGTTCTTCATCCCCCTTAATACTTTTTTCACCTCCTCGGTAGTGATGGGTGGGCATTCTTTATCAGGTGTTATGAGGGCAACACATAACTCCTTCAAGCTATTTATATTTTCTGAGTCTTCGTCCAGTCAATGCTGAATTTCGTAGACTTCTCTCTAAAATACTTCGACCTCCTCTGGTTTGAGTGGGTGTTCTACAGTAACTGGAGGGTTTTGGAAGAGTCGAGATAGGTCAGAGAGAAACTGTTGATATTCTCTGACCCACCTCTCCCTCTGCTCTAGACTTCTTTTAGCGTCAGATAGTATACGTATTCTCTCAACAATATGCTGCCTGATGGTCAGCAGCTTTGACTTGTTAAGTGTGTGATAACGGGTCCAGAGTTCGTGCGCGAACTTTCGAACCTTGGCCATTCGTTTTGTTTTACGGTTCGCATCGGCCAAAGCTCTCGCTGCATTATACACACAATAATTGATAGCCCAGAGGTCGGATTCACCGGAAAAATGTCCACGAAGCTCGTCATCCATTTCAGCCAGATCTTTAGGCTTGAGAGAAACCTTAGTGTTAATGTTTCTTCGGGTCGTAAAGCATCGCTCTTCATCTATTGGGTGCCTGCCCGCGTTTGGTCTTAGTGTCGCCTCTCTTTCTTTGTTGCCGGCTGGTTCTAGCTGTGGCAGAGTAGGCGTTCCGCTAACATAGCCCCTTTTACAAAGTATTTCAACATGGTTTCGCAGACGTTGCTGCGAAAAGTGCGATAGCTCCGGGCGTTTCTCGCACCACAGAGCATGCAGCCGTGCCATGTAACCCCGTTCACGGGCCACACTCGCATCGTAGCACTCTAGCAAGTCGTGATTCAGTTACTCCGTCCACCCAAAGGTCGCGAGATCCCGCCGATACATCGCATGGCATCCATTTTCATTGGCTCCCCCAGCTCTAAATTGGTCGGCATTGTTGGCCGACCCATTGTCGGGAGCCATGCGTGTTCTGTTGCTTTAAACCACACTTACTACAACTATGTTTGGTGTTGTCATTGTTGTTCCCATGAGAAGCTAGGGAAAGGGGTTCGTCAATCCTTGTAGAGCCCCGCATGCAAGGATAAGGCTGCGTACTCTGAGAGGTCCCTCGGTATCCCAGAGTCACCGTTCTTGACACCTGACCCAGGTGCCATTCAGCTTTCAGCACGGTTTTCACACCTCCGCTTGGGGGTTAATTCCTTCGGGACCACCCCTGGACAATTGTCCGCGACTGC
>NC_046663.1:19024270-19038022 GCF_010883055.1 Belonocnema kinseyi
TTTTGATTTTTTTGATTTTTGATTTTTTTTTTTCACAAAACTAAATATAAATTGTTTTCAATGAAGTCACATTAATTCATTATTTGTCTAAAGTTTATGTGATTAAATATTGCTATTATTACTATAACAAAACTTGTTGTTTGTTTAAAATATCTTCATTACAATCATTTACACATTTATAACCATTCGGTTAAAACTATTTTGTTGAAAATTCAGCTATTTGGTCAAAAGTTTAATCATTTTGTTGAAAATCAGTTTTGAAAATGAAGTTTCGCCTTTAAGGATAGAAAATTTGTTCTTTGAGTTTCCAAATTGAATTATTCGGTTGAAAATTAAAAACTTTATGAAATTGTTCTTTCTTGACTGAAAAGCTTTTCTTGTTTGGAATTTAAGAAACAATCGTTTCTTGAAAATTAACGTTTCGTTGAAGATTTATCATTTGAGTTGAAAGTTTAACTATTTTGTTAAAAATTAATTAATTTTTTCAAAAATTCAAATGTTTTGTTAAAAATTTCTTCAGGTAAAAAAAGTGGATCAATGGACTATAAGTAATTCAATCGTGCCTTTAGAGGGTCCTAATGCGCCACTTTTCAACAGAATTGTGTTTTCGATTTTTTTACGGTTATACGAAATTTTTTCATTTTTGTTCATAAAAAATGTGTACGTCAAAAGGCTTAAAACAGAATATTATTGAATTTGTTGTGCAGAATATATTTCATTCAGAATATATTTTGTATAGGAAAAATATTTAACATAATATTTGTGTGTCGAATATTTTTAGAATATCTTCATAATAAACTATAATTGTTCAATTTTGTGAAGGATTTTTTCTGCCCCGGCGTATGGATGTTGATGCGGGGAGAACAACAGTGCGTAGCGCGGGAGGGGGGAAGGGAAGAAAAGGTAAGTAGATGTAGAGTCAGGCGTGACCGAGAATATGCATCTGGATTGGTGTGATCATGGAAGGTGAAGGGAAGGAAAGTGGCGAGCGTGGGGTGTGCGCGTAATGGGGCGCTGTCCGGGCGGACCCTAGTGATGCGCTACCGGTCGGACGGGTGCCGGAGGTTGAGGTGGTTATCGTGAAGCGAGTCCAATGTCTAGTCTCTGCATACCTTGAGGTGCTTTAATATGGCTCTTAATACTAAGTGGTCCCTGATTGCCGCATTTGTTTGTGTTTGTGGTGGAGGGGAGGGAGAGGTAGGAATGGGAAGAGGAGAGAAATCCTGTGGTTTAGTGCGGGAGGGCCACAAAAGCGTTTCGACGGCAAGGATCTAAAGAGAGAAGGAGAGAACATCTCCGGTGTTTCAAAGGCGGCTAGATACAAAACATCACTCGATGACTGTGGTGCCTCCTCTTGGGATGGTACTCGGTGTTGGCGTCCTGGGCGAAGCCCGGATATATTGTGTCGTAGTGGGCGGATTCTGGCTCGAAGAGGTGCCGGTTGAGCTTCGCGGTACCACCAGTGCGCTAGCGAAAGGAAAAAAGTGAGGAGAAAGCGAGAAGGAAGATGGATAGGAAAATGGAGAAGGCGCGCGTTGGAGTGTGTGAGAGAGACACTGGCGTACGTGTGCGAAGCCTGTCGCGATGTTTTCGTGCAGAACGAAAACAAGACGGCAGTTTATAAGGGGTCGGCAAACTCGTCGTCTGAATCTCAAGAATCCTCGATTTGTCACGTAAGACCTTCACTCAGAATTGCCTCTTAGAAAATTCTGATTGAAATCGTGTGAACAAATTGCAAGATCCTTGAGGTTCTCATTCTGCCAATTGACATACAACAAATCCACCTCTTCCCGGATAGAGTTTTCTTACCCCCTTTTGAAGTAACAAATAGAAACGACCACCCGTCTCCTGGTTAGTTGATTATCTATTACGTTAACTATGTTCTAACTAGGGTGTCTTGCGGCAGCCCCGACAAGGTCCTAACTATACTTTGGTTTCGGGTGCCTTGCGGCAGTCCGGCCCTGCTCTATCCTACAATGATGCCGCCGACGCTTTCGGCTATTGCTTCGTGTGTAGGTGGCGGCCTGCCACCCTCTGGTTCGTTCGGTTCCATTTCCTTCGGTGATGATAGAACCGCCTTTTGAGGCGCTGGTGCTGGCAATAATATGTATTCGTGCACCTTCTAAGCGACCTCGCCCCTTCAGATCCAGTATCAGATCCAGTACCTAATCTCCCGGAAAATAGCGTAGCAGACTAGGTGTGGCAGCATACCGAGCCTGGTATTCTGCCTGTCGTTGACGAGCCTCTCGCTCGCGGTCCTCGTGCTCCGCTGTTGGCGGTACGTTGTCAGATTAGGGTTGCAACGCCCATTCGCCTGGGCGGAAGATAGTTTTGCCCATGAGGAGATGACTGGGCGTTACAACCGAGGCTGCGTTCTTGCGGCGCCTCAACCCGAAGAGTAAATCTGGCAGATACTAATCCCACGTCCTCTGGTTTCCTTCGTGTATGCGGAGTCGAAGCCCCTTCTTAAACTCCTGGTTTTTCCGTTCCGTGATATTGGCCTGTGGATGGTACATGGGGATCGTCTAGAGCTCGCAACCCCACCGACGACTCGCCATGGCTCAGGCCTGGCCCGTGAATTAAGGCCCGTTGTGACTGACGACTCTCCGTGGGTAGCCGAATCGATTATTTCGAATCGAATCGATTATTTAAGGAGCCTCAGACGTTCGAAGGGGGAAGCCTTCCACCCAACGAGTGAATAAGTTGGTCACAACTAATATAGAACTGTGACCTTAACCAGTGCGGGGATACGACCCTATTAGGTCGACGGCAACCGTATCCCAAGCACGACTATAAAGTCATGGCCGCCGTCCGCCTGGCTGCCTTCCTCGTACAAGCTTGCAACAAATGCACAAGTGACGACCGACTACGTATCTACGGATTTCTTGGCTCATTCCTGGCCAATAAACATTCTCTTTAACGGAACAGATCGTCTTATCCGTCCCAGGGTGCCCTGCTACGGTGGCGACCCAAAAAATCGACGTCCTCCGGTCATCGGTTGGTGAACTAGTTATTTCCTTTCTTCTGAGAACGTCCTCCGTTATCTTTTGGTCCTTCTGCTGAACTTCGATCACCTCCTGAAACAGCGGCGGCCGTGCAAGTGCGCTGAAAATTGGCACTGACGAGGCTCTATCGGGGCGAGCAGTTTTGTTAGTCGGGGGCAGCATCACCTCGAGGTCTGGCTTGCCGGGCGATAGCTTGCCAGGGTTGGGATACCGGAAAAGTGCATCGAGCAATTCGTTCAACTTTCCAGGCACGTGCTCGACGGTACGTGAAAAGCGGCTGAGGAAGAGTTCCCTCCTTGTCAATTTGTCTCTCGTGTCCTTCTGACGTTACAACCAGGTGAGCGTCTTCTTGTCCGTACTGAGGGTGAACGGTCGATCCTCTACAATAAGACGGTACTTCTTGATTGCCCACAGGATGGCGGGACTCTCTTGCTCGTTACAATGATGACGAGCTTCGGTGATCGAAAACTTGGCGCTGACGAAGAAAATTATGCGCTGTTTGCCTGCAATAAGACGACAACCCATTCCCCGGGCACTTGCGTCGGTTTGCAGAACGAACTTTAAAGCGGAGTCGGATCGGCTTAGCGTGATCGGCTTTCGAAACACGGCTTTGGCCGCTTCAAAGTGTTGCAGGTTCTCCGGTGTCATCCGGTAAGGCCTCTTGGTCGACAACATGTCGGATAATGGGGCAAGAATAATTGAAGTATTGGGAATATGTTCTTTCACCCAATTACAGATTCCAAGGAACGAGCGCATCTCTTTCCTTGTTCGTGGTGGCGCGGCATTCTTGATCGCCTATACGTGCCCGATCTGCGTCGAGTTATCCTCCGTACTGACTATGTGTCCCAGGTACGGCAGGGTAGTTTGTCCGAAACTCACTTGGTCGGGGCCACCGTTAACACGTATATAGTCTACCTCTCGAATACTCGTGGTAAATGATGCAAGCTTTCCTTCCAGTCTTTCGAGTAGACGACCATATCGTCTAGGTAAGTGATGGCGTAAGTACCCCATTGTTCAGCCAGGACTTAACGCATGACGTTTTGAAAGGTGGAGCTGAAGGTGGAGGTGGTAGGCTCTATGATGCCATCTCGAAGCGTCTCGCGGACCTGTACGTCGATGTATTGTCGTTTCTCGTCGGAGTACCGTGCGATGTGCTTCTTGGAATGGGTGCCCAACTTTTAACTGGATGGCGTGCTGCACGTTGGCCAAGGTTTGTTTAAGGCGCCCGCCTTTGTGGAACAATGGTGTGTGCAACCGCAGGAGCTTCATGAATTCAGTCTGGAGTGGGTATGGGGTGCACCGTGATACCTCCGTTGGGGAGGCGAGTTCGTAATCGTAGGGGGGGGGGGCTGAAGTACACCCTCTGTCCGTCGGTAATTCCTACGAAGATGCAATCCGCTGCGTGATCGTGGATCACCTGATGCTTTTTGAGCCAGGGTCGGCCCAGGATTAACTCCGCCCTTAATTCAGGGCTAATATGGAAGGTGCTCGGGTACTCGGCCTGCTGCCGTACCGGCGTCGACTGAGTAGTGCCCTGCAATTTAATGGTTGCCCCTACAGCCGCTAACAAGGCATGACAAGGGGGGAGGGCAGCTTCTTAGCTCGGAGGGGGTAAGAATCGCTTGATTCACAGAATTCTCCGAGGCAAGCGTATCGATCTCGGCGATGATCTTTTGATCTCCTAATCGTACCCTGATTCGAGGCAGACGGCCGAGATTAGCTGAGACAGCACTTAGGATTGGGAAGTTCTCGGTATTGTCGGGGCGGCAGACGCATCGGCTTCGGCCGTCCGGTACCTTCAGTTCCCCGAACCGCAGCGGCTTGTCTTGTCTTAATTACCGGGCACTGTCGAGGAAAGTGACACCTCAGGCAATAATAGCTATTCGGCGGGGGCCGCGTTGGGGTCGAGGTAGCCTCTGACACTATTCAAAGGTGGCTGCACAGTGGTGTTTTCTTTGCCCTGTGAGTCCTGGGCGGTCTTGTGAGCCTTCGTCTCGGCTGCATCGTTCACCGCTTGTACCGCGCGTTCCACTAATTCTTCAAAGGAGTTTATTTGTGCTGCTCTGAGCACTTTCTTTATCGAAGGCATATAATTGAGTGGCATATAATTTAATGTGTAATTTGTTTATCGCTCCACTCCCGCGAAGTGCTGGGTTAGCAGCATCCGAAATTTCGCCCACGGTAACGCCAAGGTCTTAGAGACCTCGTACCATTTGGATGCCTTCTCGGTCAAGGACTTTACAATCATCCTTTACCACAGGGAAGGTTCTATTGAGGCCTAGGTGAAGTAAGCCTCAAAATGATTAAGGAATGTCTCTGGGTTTTCGTGATCCATGCACGCAAAGGTAGGCAGAGGGACGTCGGGCGTGCGTATACCCGGAATTAAAGAGCGCTAGTCGGCGAGCGGCGTGCTGGTTAACTGCGGGATTGTACTAATCAATGGTGTTGCGGTAGTTGCAGCAATAGGACCGTGGTAAGGCGCTGATATAACAGGCTAGTCGGTAGCTGGGCCATAGCCATCGGCTGTGGTGGTGAACGTTCCGCGTTCACTATTTCGGTCGGTGCTGGTGCAGATAGTAATATTGACCGTGGATTGATTGGCGCCACGTCGGTTTCCGGACGGTTGCTGGGGCCCAGCGCGGATATGTTTACGTTCAGCGGCTTGCTGAAAAGCACACGTGAAGCGCTTCATCCTGTGTCGGGTGTACTCTTGGTCCTACAACGTTGTGTGGTAGAGGGAGAGGTAAATAGATGTGGAGTCAGGCGTGACCGAGAGGATGCAGGTGAATAGGTGTTACCATGGAAGGTGAAGGGAAGGAAAGTGGCGAGCGTGGGTGCGCGCATAATGGCGCGCTGTCCGGGCGTACCCTAGTGACGCGGTGCCAGTTGGATGGGTGTCCAGTCCTTGCATACCCTGAGGTGGGTTCCTCTAACTGGTGGGTGAGGGCAGCTGGACTCGCTTGATCTCACCCTTTATAAGCTTCTCTCACGCAGAGAGGCTGTCCATGGGCACGGGCGTTACTTAAGTGATGCTTTATTATGTTTCTTAATACTAAGTGGTTGCAGAGTGCGGCATTCGTTTGAGTTTGTGCGGAGGGGAGGGAGAGGTGTAAATAGGGAGAGGAGAGAAATCCTGTTATTTATCGCGGGAGATCCAAAGGAAGTTTCACTGACCCGGAGAGGGAATCGATCGGTGAGGGGCCACCCGATGACCTTTTTTTCTTTTTTTTTGTTAGATAATGAACTTACTGAAAATAAAATCATCATTTTCACTCAAAATCGAGGTTGCGATGGTGAGGGCCACAGAAGCATTTCGATGACGGGGGTCTGAAGAGAGAAGGAGAGAACGTCTCCGGTGTTTCAAAGGCAGCTAGATACAAAACAACACTCGATGACCTCTTGGAAGGTACTCGGTGTTGGCCTCCTGGGCGAAGCTTGGATGGATTGAGTCGTAGTGGGCGGATTCTGGCTCGAAAATTGAGCCTCCACATCAATACCTGGAATAGTGTGTGAGAGAGGGACTTGGTTTTCCTTGTCGGCGTCAGGTATTTCTTTCGGGACGATTCCGAATCGAATGAACTCCCCCCCGGCAAATAGAGGTTCCGTTCCTTAAAAGGTTTCTTTTTTGAGGATCATGAGTCCCCTCGATGCCACGACGAATTTCTAGGCGATTCCACCCGCCCGGAACGTGGGGGGAGGGAAAGTTTGGGTCATATTCAGGCACGGCGACATGAGGCGGAACGTTGGCCGTAGCGGGCTTCCTCCTGAGGACGAAGGCGATTCTCCTCCGCGCGTCTGGCTGCTTCCGCTCGCCGTGCGATGGCTCGCCTTCGGCGCTCACCTTGTGAGAGTGCGGCCTCCTCGGCCTGACGCGCCCGTCACAATCGCGTCCGGCGATTAAAGCGTGGCTGCTGTTCGTCCCTTGTCATAAAAGGGTTTTTTGACAGACTAGATCACTGGTCGTTCACGCGGCGGACGACAGTTGCCGGGAATTATACAGGAACTGGCATCGTAGAGGTTACCCTCTGGCACCAGAAAACCTTATTGGATGTTGTTCTAACTATGGGAAATGGCACGATGAAAGTCACCTTTCGGCACCAAAAAACTCGTCCTAAACCACGGAAGTAGGGCAGGGACAAACAGGGAGAAGCCCTGGTACCATCTTTCCTACTTTCTTCTAACTAAAGCACTATTGACTATTGACACCACACTACCCGGAGATAACTAGCATTTCACAAACACAAGGGGAAGTGCAAGGAACTCGTGGGATCGATGGGAAGAAAAAAGAAACTGCACCGATGAGTAACTGGAGTTCAAACAGATGAAACAACGACAATTAGTAATACTGAGTGGAATACACTAACCGAAGGGACGGGGAATCACGAAAAGTGAAGTGACACTGTAAAAGAACGGAGGCGGGGTTGCGTTGTTCAAAATGTCAATTTATTTATTTTCAAGTTCGGAAGGCAGAGCGGATCTGTCTCCGAGGAAGTTTTGTACAAGTACTGAACTTGCTGACTCTAGTCTCTCTCCCGGTGATCAAGTGCGAAGCTGGCCGAGAGCAGTGGCTGCGGCTGCGGGCCCGCTGATTGGCTGCGAGACCGACAACGGAGTCGCAGCCAACAGTGGAGGAGCGCTGCCTCGAACGCGCTGCCTCAGTCTTCACGCGTCGACACCGAGAATCCCTCAAATTAATAAATTTTAAATCGTAATTAAAAATATAAATAATTCATTTAAAAACATCAAATTTTAACAATTAACTATGGACTATCGTAGCTTCATTATTTACGAAGAATAATGGAGCTACGATGAATAGAACGGTCGCTTGAGCTTTTGCGTGATTCATGGTTTATTTAATAACTTATTGATAAGAAAATTTAATTTAAAAATTAAACTCTAATGGCCCTTCTACCCCGGATTAATTTATTTTTAATTTACTTAACATCTAAGGTTAATTTAATCAGAAAATTTGCCCTATAATATTATTGTTCTCGAACTACTCTTATACCACACTCTTGAAGTTATTTTAAATTCGACTGAACCACGCTAACCTGGACCTTCCGGGCTATTAAGGCAGTATTAAATTCTACGTATCAAATGTTTTGTGTGGAGAGAAAATAATATTCCATTCTGTGTAGGAAATATTCTGCGTAGAAAAAATTTGACGCAGGAAAAATATAACTGAATTAAATTATGTGTAGACATTATTTTGTGTAAAAAATATCTAGTGCCGCAAAAGTATGATCAGTATACGTTGTGTACAATTTATTTTGTGTAGAGTAAATGTTTATAGAAACAGCTTTTTCTCATTATGTTCATCCTCTAACGTATTAATTAGGTTTGAATTGTGCAATGAAAATTAGGATTTATTTAATTAGAGTAATAATTAATAAAATAGTTAATTATTTACAAAAATTCCCTGTTATAGATTAGCATTTCTTAACAATTTTAAATTCTCTGTTCCAGATCAGAATTTATTTAAATTTGAACATTCCTTTTTCCAAGGCAAAATTATAATTCTTTTAAAAAATCCCTGTTCCAATCGAGATTTTTTTTTTTAATTTCTAACTTCAGGTTTAAATTCATTTTAATTTAAAAATTTACAGTTTTAAATCAGAATTTTCATTTCTCTTTTAAATATCCTATTTCCGTTCAGAATTTAGTTAAATTTTAAAATTTTTTGTTCCAAGTCAGAAATATAATTCGTTTGAAAAATTCACTCTTACAGTCCAGAATTTTATTTCTTTCCGAAAATGTTCAGTTCCAATTCATAGTTTTTAAAAAATGGTAAATTCCCTGTTCTATATGAGGATTTCTTAAAATTTTTGAATTTATTATTTCAGTTCAAAATTTATTTAAACTTAAAAATTCCTTGTTTCAAGCCAGCATTATAATTTTTTTAGAAAAATTTCCTTTTCCAAACTACAATTTTAATTCTTTTTATATCTTCATTTCCAGATCTCTATTTATTTGCATTTGAAAATTTCATGTTTCAAGCCAGAACTATAATTCTTTTGAAAAATCCACTGTTTCAATTTAGAATTTCGATTATTTTCAAAATTTCCCTGTTCTAGACGAGCATTTCTTAAAAATTCTAAATTCCCTTTTCCAGGTCAGAATTTATTTAAATTTAAAAATTCCTTTTTCCAAGGAAAAATTATAATTCTTTTTAAAAATCCCTGTTCCAATCGAGATTTTTTTTTAAATTTCTAACTTCAAGTCTGAATGTATTTCAATTTAAAAATCCACAGTTTTATGTGAGAATTTTGATTTAATTTTCAAATTTCCTATTTTAGTTTAGAATTTAGTTAAATTTGAAAGTTTTGTGTTCCAATTCAAAATTATAATTCGTTTAAAAAATCCACTCTCACAGTCCAGAATTTTATTTCTTTCAGAAAATTTTCAGTTCCAATTAAGAGTTTGAAAAACTTTGTAAATTCTCTGTTCTATATGAGGAGTTCTTAAAATTATAAAATTCCTTGTTCCAGTTCAGAATTTATTTAAATTGAAAAATTCCCGGTTCCAAGCCAGCATTATAATTCTTTAGAAAAATTCCCTTTTCCAAACTAGAATTTTAATTTAAAGTCAGAACAATAATTCTTTTGAAAAATGCCCTGTTTCAGTTCAGGATTTTGATTATTTTCACAGATTCCCTGTTCTATATGGGCATTTTTTAAAAATTTCAAATTCCCTGTTCCAGATCAGAATTGATTTAAATGTGAAAATTCCTGTTTGCAAGGCAAAATTATAATTCGTTGAAAAAATTCATTGTTCCAATCTAGATTTTTTTAAACTTCCAATCCCAAGTCTGAATTTATTAAAATTTAAAAATTCTCTGTTTTAAGTCAGAATTTTGATTTTTTTAATTTTCTGTTTTAGCTCAGAATTGATTAAAATGTACCATTTCAAGTTAGAATTATAATTTGTTTGAAAAATTAATTGTTAATTAAAATCTAGAATATAATTATTAAAGAAAATTTGTAGTTTTAATTTAGAATTTGTTAAAATTTGAGAATCCCCTGTTTTATATGAGAATTTCTTTAATTAAAAAAATTCCCTATTCTAGATATGATTTAATCAACATTTTTTAAATTCCCTGCTTGAATCTAAAATTCAAATCCTTTTACAAGTTTCTAATTCTAGTTCAAAATTTATTTAAAATTGATTTATAGTTTATTATTTACGTACACTTTATTTTTACAGATTTATCTGAGGCTATGATGACAACCGGAGTTCATGTTAAACTCTATATTGAAAATGCCCGCTATTATCAAAGTTATCTCCCAGACAATTTTTGGGCTCATAGATTACCGAGTGATGACTACTTCGTGGTAGTAGATAAAAACTGGGAATTCGTACTTGGAGTAATGATCAATGAGTACTACTGTGCATTCATGCAACCACAAGAAAATAGCCGGTCGTTTTTTGAAAAAATTAAGTTACCAATAGAACAAAACGACAGATGCAATGCAGATACGCCTCCTGTGAAAATCACAGAAAAGGATCCTTATTTTAAATTGTACGGCAAGGAACTGCCGGGGCTGCAGACTTTTCCTGCCTACATAAAAACGAAATATACATATTCAGTTCCGCTACCAAGACCTGAACAACTTTCAGAGCCAGTTACCAGTCCTGGCGAAAACTCCAAGCCTCCCAAAACTTCCGGTTTATTCAAATGGCCTAAAAGAGACCGCAAAGTTCCCTTCTTTGCCCGACTTTGCCCCAAAGAATATGGCATGGGTCCTCTAAATGTGTGAAATGTCACTAATTGTCAGTAAATGATAAAAATTTATTTCATTAAGAAATTCTTTTTGTTATTAAAGTAAAAGAGTAACAGCAACTCTTAAATTTGAAACTTAGAGGTTAAGTTTCATTTAATTTAGTCTGGTGTTACTGAACTGATTAGTGAATAAATCCGAAATCACTGATTGATCTATAATTAACAATTATTTCAATCAGTTAATTTTTCACTGATTTATATGTAGAGTAGATCATATTGGATGGTGTGGCTATAGCTCCTTTTGTGAGCCAATTGAGGAGTTCTGGGCAAGAAGGCGGCAGGCGCTCGAGAACGAGTAAAAGTATTGTCCAGGCTGTGACGTCAGGTATCAGAAGTGAAATTCGAAATTTGAAAAGAACTCAAATATAGTTGGATAGCTCTTGAAAAATGAACCGGAGTCTCCATTTACAGTTTTTCTCTCGGGCTGCTACGTTTTTAGACTTTCAATTTAAAAAAGTGAGCGTGGAAGTTTGAGCTACGACAAACTTCAAGCGAACGAATTTTCCGCCAATGTATTGGCCAACTTTTTGGGAAATCTCAATTCGATTTGATTTTTAGTTCTATAATTACAGCGAGTTTATTACGAGCTCACGACGCGACACCACATGATTTTTCAGAGGACGCCGCCTGAAGCCTGAAACATCGTCCTTGCCCATCCTTTGTTTTGTCCACTCGCTCGCACTAGTCAGCGTTCCGGCGGCGTCCACTGAAAAATCCTGTGGTGTCGCGTCGCGAGCTCGTAATAAACTCGCTGTAATTATGGAACTAATAATCAAATTAAATAGAAGTTTTCTAAAAAGTTGGCCAATACATTGGCGGAAAATTGGTTCGCTTGAAGTTTGTCGTAGCTTAAACTTCCTCGCTCACTTTTTTAATGTGAAAGTTTAAAAACGTGGTTTTTCATTCGGATTAAAAAAAAAACATTAGAAATTAACTATTGACCCTTTTTGGACACTGTAGCCTCCGCTAGAGTGTCACGAATAAAACTCTAAAAGAAATTTGTTAATTAGTTGATAAAAGAATTACTTACGGCGAGTTGAATGTGAAAAAACATGGTTTTTTCAATTGAAAAAGGTCAGTTTTTATTTATTTACTGGAACATTTGCAGCCCGAGAGAAAAACTGTAAATGGAGACTCCGGTTTATTTTTCAAGAGCTATCTAACTATATTTTCGGTTTTTTCAAATTTCGAATTTCACTTTTGATACCTGACGTCACAGCCTAGACAATACTTTTACTCGTTCTCGAGTGCCGGTCGCATTCTTGTCCAGAACTCCTCAATTGATCCACGTGTACATTAGTTTCATGAATAAACGATTTTAAATCTCGAATTAGTACTTTCATTATTTTGTATACCTTTTCTATTTCTCTTTCCTTTCTGATAATAAATAATTTAATAATGGAAACTGAGTGTCTTGAGGAAAGACAAAAACAAAAAAAGAATACACATGAGAGAGCTATAGATAATTTGTGTGCACCTGAAAAAAATAAAAAATGATGCGACAGTAGAATAATAGGAAGTGGGGATCTAAAATACGGAATCGAACTATGGTCAGGACTAGATAGTAAATCATTATTATTATTATTACACGATTAAGCCATTTCCCTTTCGGGGTAGGCGTGACTCACTCGGTAAGGGAAAGGAGTAGTGTGTGGAAGGGATAGAGATTTTTCAGATTGATCCAGAATTCTCGTGCTATTTGAGTAAATAACACGTTCGTTCCGCAACACTGCTCCGACCCAGGTTGCTGATCAATCTCTCTAGCAATCACCCCAAGCGAAGAACTACACGAAGTCGTCATGTAAGGTTCCCCACTTGGGTCCATTAGTAGCCAAGGTCTTTGTTGCAGGCGTCATTCACTGTACTGACACTCTTTTTATTAACTATTTGCCGCCATATTTTCCTGTCCTGGCATACTTTTCTAGCTTCTTTTATGTCCATGCATTTTTTCATGCAGGCTCTCGTGTTTCTGTGACTTCTTATGTCTCTTCTAACTAGGGTCTCATTCACACATTCTAACCATTATTTCTGCGGTCTACCTCGGGGCACGCTGATATTTACTTTACCTTGATACACTTGTTTCGTTAATCGTTCATTTGGCATTCTCTCAACATGTCCGAACCATCTTAACCGATTTTTTTCCCATGTGTCTACTAGCGTCCCTTCTGCACCACATTCTTTTAGAATTATCTCGTTACTTACTTTTTCCATCAGGGTTTTCCCGCATATTATGCGTATGAATCTCATGTCAATTGCGGTAATTTTACTTTTATCTTTTTCTTAATAAGTCCATGTCTCGCTACCGTATAGTACAGTCGGTACAAATATAGAATTATGTATTGCCATTTTAGCTTTATTTGATATATTTTTACTTCTGATAAGGGGACCTGCTCTACCAGTAACCTTCTTACCTTCATTTATTCGTCTATCTAATTCCTCATCTATCTTCCCGTCCCTAGTAAATAAGCTACCAAGGTATACGAACTTATCAACTTGTTCAATTCTCTCATTATTTAATAAAATAGTGCATAGTGTTTTCTCACTCTTTCCTTGGAACACCATAGTTTTGTTTTATTTGCGTTAATTTTGAGGCCTCGATAGAATCTGCCATAACAACCTGATCATCTGCGAACGCTAACCCACGTACCCTTACTGTTTCGAGATCCACACCCTCTTCGTCGAAGAGAGCCATTCTTAAATACTTGTCCATAAATAATATAAAAAACCATGAAGACATAACGCATCCTTGTCTTACTCCTTAAATAATATCAAAACAGTCACTCAGTTTCCCATTCACCCTTACACTCACTTTGCTACCTGTATATATTGTTTTTATAGCTTGTAGGATCCATCCATTCACTCCACACTCTTTCAGGACTTCCTAAAGTTTACTTCTATCTACCTTGTCAAAAGCTTTTTCTAGGTCAATAAATGCACAGAAAACTTTTTTTCCTACTCTCAAACTTT